>NW_004949186.1:1053618-1053966 GCF_000317375.1 Microtus ochrogaster
TTTTTTTAAATAAATTATTATTACTAAAAACTATACATTCACGTTATTACTGCTCAAGCAATGTAGGAAAAAGAAGGAGGAAATCTATGAAATGTTTTTGGATAGTACCACACAGAAATAATTACTAACGACATCTAAGAAACATTAACTGGACTATTTTTATATGTACACAGACAGCAAAGTCACGAGGCAGCTTCTTCTCAAATACGATTATAATATATAAACATCTCTTCATCATGAGTCCATTTTGTTTCCAAGATAGTCTCCAAGTCGGAAGAGAGCTAGTGGAAACGGAATGAGAATAAAGTCAGGCTGGGAGTGTGTGTTTAGTAACATGCTTCAATCCCA
>NW_004949186.1:1054204-1111953 GCF_000317375.1 Microtus ochrogaster
CTTATTCTTGCAGTGTCCTCTTCTCTCAGCTTCTCACTTTTTTAAAACTGGGATTTCCCTGCCATCTTTACAATTCTCACAGGTCTCTAATCCTAGGAAAGTGGGATCCACGCTGACTACGTACATGACCCTTTCCCATGTACCCTTCAGTTACGATTTTGTCTCTGGCTGAAAAGGGAGCCCTGCTCAGAGATTTTTCTTACTGAGTCTCATGGCTTCTCTCTTGGATAAAACTGTCTAACACTTCTATGCTTGATTCAGAGGACAACTTTGCTAAACATGAAATTCTTGGAACTTCAAGATTTGTAACAATATTTTAAACAATCATGGAAGCAATAAATAGACCTTAGAGCTATTCTGATTTTTTTTTTAAAAAAAAAATTGCAATTTTCCATTGAGATTCTTGTAAGATCTTTGTTCATCACTTAAAATCACTATGTTTTCAAAGACTCAGGGTTTTATTGTTAAGGGTGTTTTTCAATGATACAATCAATCTGTGTACTGTTTTTATCTGCCATAATTTTAGGATACCATCCTCACTATCTATAGAGTTACGTTTAATTCCTTGCCTGGGTTTAAACATTGCCTTTTTCAGTGGCATGCTTTCTGCTGTGTATCTTCAATATGGTTCTCATTCCTAAAACAATTTCCGTTGTTTTCCTGCATACTAACAGTCTACCTTTCATCTCCCAAAGTGCGCTATCCCTTTGCACGGTCTTTTAGCATTTTCTTGTAGGCCCATATTTCTACATGGTATGGCGACCAGAATCTCAGGCCATAGTTTTCACCTGCCACACAGGAGGTGGTCGGTCACCCAGCCTGTCGCCATCCTTAACAAAGGGTCAGGATGTTGTTCTGATCCTTCTTTGTAATTTGGAGGATGCCTGAAAAGAGATATTAATAGAGCCTGCATGACAGAGCTGGCATACAGAGCAGGAAGATAGGGAGACATGACAAAATGGGCATAAAAAGATGTGGTCAAAAGTGTGGATGTGACCACAGCCATTTACCTGGTTACCTAGGAAACAAAATGCTAATGAATTTACCCTCAGTTTACGTTTTGGTATAAAGGCTGTTTGGAAATAAACGGAGAGACATTTTCAGGATGCAAACTCAAGATTTCATGAAGGATCACTGAGAATCTTCTTCCGGATAAAGCCATGTGAGTTGTGTCTTTAATCCCATGCCTTCCCTCTGGTCCAGAAAAATAATTAGGGTCTGGGCTGGCACTGGACCCCAAGATAATGGCACCCAACTTGGAACTGATTGGTGAACCCCCAAAAATGCCAGAGAAGTGACAAGGTGCACAGAGAAAAACATGAGGAACCCACAAAAAAAAATTGCACCGTAGATGGATACGTGAGTAATGAGAGCTCAAAAATAAAAAAAAATTAAAATTTAAAAAAATGTGAAAAAGCAAAAAAATTTAAATCGGGAGTAAAAAATTTGTAAATAATAAGTTATATATATGGGATAAAAAGGAATATTCAGTTATATATGTTGATAGCTAAAAACAATTAAATAAAACAAAAACCACGACAAAAATATTTAAAATCTGTAGGCATAATAGACACAAAAATACAACTTTTATCACCTGCTAAATGGGTAGGAAAAATGAAGGAAATACGGCATTTGTCCCAAGAATCGCCTAGGTTACTGTTGAGATTAAGGCGCCAAGTGCAGGTGCAGTAGCCAGCTAAATCTAACCCACCTGAGGGTAAAAGGCAAGCAAGAGTAAGTTTAGAGAGCAAATTTAACCCCAAACAGTCAGTAGCTCAGAGTCAGCCAATAGTACAGAGGAGGGGATTATGGTACTGACCTGATGATATTTGTAACTTCATATAAGATGTTGAAAAAAATTGATATTGACCAATTATGTTGAATAAGGTGTCTTCAGTTCCTTTTGAATAACAACAAAATTATCTCGTATTCAGGCATTTTTACCTTGAAACACCCAGGGCTGATTCTAGCTCAGCCGTCTCTCCTTGCTGTAGCGTCTCTCAGCTCTAATCATGCATCGGGCCAACCAGTTCTGTTTGTAACAAGTCAAGTTGCTTCGGTGGCCCCCTGGAAGCACCTTCTATAGAAAGAAGCAGGCTGGTCCTTCTACTGGGCCAGAATGAGAATTCTGAGCATGATGGCTTGGAGAGGACATAGTGAGCCAGGATCCACCAACTCTTTGAATTCCAACTTGTTGATCACGCTGTGATGAGGACATAGAGGCTAACCTGATTTTCTGCCTCATCTTTTGTGAATTCTATGTTATCCATCTAACATCCCATGGGAATGGAGGCTGCAGCTGTTGGAGATCACTTTGAAAGCCAAGTTTCCTAATTAGGGTTACTATTGCTGTGGTGAAACACCATGACCAAAAAGCAAGTTGGGAAGGAAAGGGTTTATGTGGTTCACACTTCGACATCACTTTTCATCATTGAAGGTAGCCAGGAAAGGAACTCAAACAGGGTAAGAACCTCCAGGCAGGAGATGATGCAGAGACTGTGAAGGAGTGCTGCTTACTGGCTTGCTCCCTCTGGCTTGCTTAGCCTGCTTTCTTACAGAACCTAGGACCACAGCTTAGACATGGCACCACCCACAATGGACTGGGCCCTCCTCCATCGATCACTAATTAAGAAAATGCCCTACAGGCTTGCCTGCAGCTCACTGTTATGGAGGTATTTTTTTTTCATTGAGGTTCCCTCCTCTCTGATGACTTTACCTTGTGTCAATTGACAAAACCATCCATCACAAGTGACCCAGTGTCAACTGGACACACAAACACATCACAGTAAAGCCACAACCTTTCCTTCCTCACTCATCCCCAAGACCACACACGCATATAAACACCACAATAGAAAACATTTTGCAAACTTAAAAAGTTCCATAGTCACAGGGCATGGAAGGTACACATCTGTGATCTCGGCACTTGGGAGGCAGAGGCAGGAGGATCTCTGTGATATTGAAACCAGCCTGGTCTATGACAATGAATTTCAGGATAGCCAGAACTGTTACACAGAGAAACTCTGTCTCGAATAAAAAAGAAAGAAAGAAAGAAAGAAAGAAAGAAAGAAAGAAAGAAAGAAAGGAAAAGAAAGTTCCACAGTCTAACAAATTCAAACACTTTAAAAATTAAGTCTCTTTTAAAATTGATTATCTCTCAACTATGAACTTCTATAAAATCAAAAATAAGTTGAATATCTTCTTACTTTTAAAAGGGAAGAACTGGGCACAGTCACAATCGAATCAAATAAAAAACCAAACTCCAACTGTAACTTGGTACCCAACTCGTAATCTTCTGGATTCCTCCAAAGAACCTGGGTCATGTCTCCAACTCCACCCTTTATAGCACACACAGTTTGTCCTCTAGGTTTAGGCAGGTTCGACTCCCTGCTGCTGCTATTCTTGGTGATCATCCCACGGTACTGACATCTTCAAACTGCTGGGTCTCTTGTTGCAACTGGGCTGCACTTTCACCAATAGCATCTCTGGGCTTTCTTCAAGGTGCCAAGTCTCAACTTCTCAGCCAGACCCCTACAATCCTGGGCCCTTAACTGCCACTAAGGCTGCAGCTTCATCAATGGCTTCTCCTGATCTCTCACAGTGTCAAACCCAGCTGCTCTCCATGACCCCTGCATACCTACAGAACAAGTACCGCTTAAATGACTCTTACGCTGCCAAGTTCAGATGCTAGCATGAGGTACCACCTTGGCCACCTATTGGAATATAGCTCCTGTGTGCTGACTCAGAGAAAATACTTTCCAGAAGGTTCCACCTGGCTGATGCTGACCTCCTGTTCATCGCCTCTCATTTCCCAGCTCCAGCTCCAGTCTCAGTTGTCCCAGCAAAGCAGAGGTTTGACTTCAGGGGTTCTGGCATCCCACTAATGCTGGTTATGGAGACCCAGCTAACCAGAAACAGAGATTTTCAACTCCAAATGGCAGATGGCCCTGATAGAGTCTTTAAGGCACTCTCCAACTTCCTCTGCAACGTCACAAGCCAGGCCTCCATCAACTGAATTGCTTTCAGCATTCTTATCGTCCAAGCTCACACAGAATAGCTCACCAAGCCATGAATACTCAATGGCTTTATTAGGCCAAAGTTCCAAACTCCTTTCATTTCACAATCCTCCCCCAAACATGGCCAGGTTTGTCCCAGCACCCCATGATCCCGGGTACCAGTTGCCATCCTAGTGAGGGTTACTATTGCTGTGATGAAACACCATGCCTCCAGGCTGGCTTGCAGCCCGCTCTTACGGAGGCATTTTCTACTTGAGACTCCTTTCTCTTAGAGGACTCTAAGTTATGTCAAGGTGGGAATGAACTATACAGCACAGCAAGGGAGAAAGTTACCACACTGATAATATGTGCTTACTTAAAAAACTGGTTTTCTGTTTGTTGTTTCATACCTGAGGTCTGAAGGCATTTATGTAAGCTCTCAGCATCCTTCCCCATTTTGGTCCAAACTTTCATGGAGTCTGGAAAATATTCATTAGAATTTGTGGTTCAGAGTCACAATCATTTTCTTTGTTTGTTTCAAGGAAACTGTTACTAAATTGTCATTTGTAAAATTATTTTGTTATTTTAATGGGTTCTGGGGTACAGGAGAGTACAAAATGCACCATATTTGAGCAGAAGCCTCCCTCTATAGCAGATGTTACTGTGTTTACTCCCTGGGTTGACTCAATGGAAGAAAACCTACTCTTGCTTTAAACTATGTTGACTGACTCTTTTGTAAGTGCAAGTCCTTTGGTTTCTGGCCAGAGCATGATAGGAGGCTTGCTTACAACTCACTCCCCGTCCCCCGTGTCCTCCACTCCACATGGTCTCTGCTGGTGCAGAAGAGAAGGGCTGCATCCATCACGTCCATCACATCCATCACATAAGCACGGGCTGATTTGGGGCTTGTTCCCTTCTCATATTGTTTCTTTGTAATTAAATACTCACTTAAATGTCTATCAAACATGCCTTTTGTTAAGCCTGTCATTCTTATTCCTATCTGGAGGCCAAAGGACAGCATAGTTTATCTTCTTGTCTTTCTTGTAGCTCAGAGTAAGTAAAATGACTATTATATGGTTTGGGTAATAAATGGATATTTTAACGAAATGTTAAAAAAATGAGGGTCAGATATTACCTCTAAATGTCATCCTTTCAGTTCCACCGATTTTAGTGGTTTTTGTTTGGCTTCGTTTCATTTTGACTTTTCTTTCTCTTGCTAGCTATCCCCGCTCATCAAAAACTTCTGTTGTTTTTATGGTCACGAGTGCATCAGTGAGTGGTCCAGGGCAGCTGTAACACGACGCGTGGCAGAGAATAACAGAAATGAATTCTTCCGCAGATCTGTAAGCTGGAAGCCTGAATCAAGCTGTTGGCAGGCCAGGGCTCCTTTCACTGGATCAAGGAAAGCATCCTTTTCCACTCCTTGCCAACATCTGTTGTCTGCCATGTGTGGGATTCCTTGGTTTGTGGATGCGTCAACCTTGTCTGTGCCTGTGTCCTCTGTGGTATTCTGTTCATCTCTCTGAATCTTCTTGTATGGAAAATTAGGACCGTGCTTGGAAACCGAACAATTCCCTTTGCTCCACTGGGACACAACTGCCAGAGGGACTAATTATTTCTCTCTATTCACTTGGGTTGCTAGGGTATAGCCGCACCTGGCCCGTGATGGGTGCTCAATGGATTTGTCCGGAATGAATGAATGACTGCATCAGGAGTGGACATCTCATTAATCATGTGTGTGACAGCAAAAGGTTGGGCAAGTCACATTTTATGAGGAGCGGAATAAACATTAATTAATCCTCTAGGCCTTTGGAGCTGCCCATCAACTGTCATGTTATCTCTCTCCTGTAATGAAGGTATCTTACCGGGCTACATAGTGAACACAGGTTAGTGGGGTAAGGGACAAGTCTCTTTTGCCCATCATGGTAAATGCTCCTTTCTCTGAAAACATCTTAAGAATGGTTTCCCATCCTCGGGAAGCTAGGTGCTGCTCTCTCAGGGAAATTCAGCTCTCCCTCGCCAAGGTCTTCTCATTGCTTTCTGAATGGGCCTGAGGTAGCTGCAGATGGAGTTTGACAGTGCTTGCTGAGTAAAGCAAAGAGATTGCTAGGTGTCATTGACTTCTGGATCTCTCAAGGGCAGGAGGAAGGAGGGGAAAATAAGATCAATTAGATAAGCAGAGGGGGAATTGCCACTTAATCAAGCACCTACACGGTGGAGCACACAGTTCTTTGAGGAGACACCATTATCTTAATGGAGTTCTTTAAAGCGTCTGCAATGAAGACAGAAAGCCGTCTTCGGCAGTGTGCTTCTCTTTGCTTGTTTGACCACAGGATTATCTGGTCCATTCAGTCCCCCAGGGAACTGATGCGCCCCCCCCCCCCATTGTTTCTCATAGAATTACAATGAGAGGAAATCTGTCCAAATTATCTAATCAAATTGTTCTCGCTCTGGCCAATATAAGTGCTTAAATATCCTCTACTTAATACTTCTTTCTCTAATGATAGTCACTTATCTAAAATTACTCCTTAATTGATAAGATGTATGAGCAAAAATACTATTATGCAGGATGTTAAATGAACTCAAACCATTTAGAATGTTTTCATGCCAACCCCTGAATTTACTTAATCTCTAGTGAGCAGTCTGAAAGATGGGGCCTAATCTTCACCAAACGGCGATCGGAAACAAATTGGAGTAGAGGTGTCTAGCAAAGAGTGAATATCTTGTTAACCTTCAGTGACTTTGCAACACAAACTATATTTTTGCAGGTCTCAGTTTTTAGATTTTTATTATCTCATGTGTATTAGTATTTTGCCTGAGTGTATGTATGTGTACCGTGTATGTACCTGATGCCCTTGGAGGTCAGAAGAAGGCTGTGATTTCCCTAGGAATGGAGTTACAGGTTTTTGTGAGCCACAATGTGGGTGCTGGGAATCAAACGCTGCTCTTCTTTCTGCAAGAGCAACAAGTGCTCTTAACCAGTGAGCCGTTTCTTCAGCCTCTGCACTACTCAGTTTTGAGGAAAGCAACATCCCAGTATGTTTGGAGGAAATGGTGCCCTATGTGGTCATGCCCTCTAAACAGTGAGGTTGCGACTGTCATTCTTCGGTGACTATGGTAAATTGTCATTATATCATCCTGGAATAGTGACTTACCAAAGCAAGACTGCTCCATCAGGAAATGAGTGACAGAGTCTCATGGGGCCAACATCGTGTAAGTGGTAGGTCTGAAATGTTGTCACCTAGCACACAACTATGTTTCATTCAGTTGACTAAAAGGCTGCTGAAGACATTAGTTATCAGAAGTCTTAGAGATTGAATAATTAGAATAACAAGTTATTTTAAGCAAGTTTGATGAGGTATAATTTAAATTTAAATAGTGCGTAAACTCCACTTTATTTTGGATGGTTAGATGAATTTCACCAGAAGAACATGTCTTATCACCACCTCTACTAGGCCAAAGAAACTGAAATTTCCACCACTGCAGTCTTCAAGCTCCTCTCGCTTCTAGACTCTGGAAAAGGCTGACCAGTTGTTTCCCGTGTAATCTCCCCTCTTCAGAATGCTGGCTTCATGAAATCTTTATAGAGTTTGTAGGCCAATTCTTCTGTCTCTCTTGCCAGCTCCCAAATCACCACATGGAAACTTTCTATTAATTATGAAAGCTCAGCCCATAGCTTAGACTTGTTTTAACTAGCTCCTATAACTCAAACTAACCCATGTTTTTATTGAGTTATGTTCTACCGTGTGGCTTTTATCTCTATGCCATTTTATGTCTGATTCATTCACATCTCTCTGGTTTCTCTACCCTTCTTCTCAGCATTCTGTCTGCCATGCAAATCCTATCAATTGACCATTTAGTTTTTTTTATTAAACCAATCAGAGTGACACGTGTTCACAGTGTAAAGGAATATCCAACAGCAATAGGTAACCATTTAAGTTTGGCATCTTCGATTTATCACAATGTAGTTAAGTTTCACTCATGTGGTGGCATGTATTAGTAATTGACCCATCTGCCTTTCTAGGAGTATTTCATTTTATATCATACCCAAGATAATTTATCCATCGGTTTCTGGGAAATGGGTTTATTTGCAGGCTTTGTTTTCAAGATTATGAATTGATTTGGTTTGTTATTTTCTGCATGCATGCATGTGTTTTCGCCCCTCAGAATTAAGCCTGGGCAGCTGGTTTATACAGTACAGAGAGGAGAACCAGGATGACTGGTGACTGCGATAGACCCTTTCACTCCTTTCAGAGTGGTGTTTTGTAAGTTGTGGTCCTCAGAGTAGCACCAGTCTCACATGAGAACCTGTAGAAGTGCAGTTACTAAACCTCATCCCAGACCTACTGAGTCTGGAACTTTGGGGAGGGGGTGAGGCCAGACCAAGAGTTTTGCCAAGCTTCCTAACGGTTTCTGCCTCCTAGTATTTGAGAACTATTAGTCTTAAACAGATTATCTCTGGCCACAGGCTTACATTCTCCATTCAGAAAAGCAGGAGACTTCTCTATAAAAGCCAGTTCCTTTCATATCTTAGAAGAGAAGTGCAGCATCACCTCTTGATTCACGAGCGTCTGTTTTGGGGTTCCTTTGCTTTATCCTCTATTCTTGCCTCTATTACCACTACTATGGCCTATCAGAATTCACATTGTGAATAATTTTGGTAAAAAGATAAGCCCACCTAGTCTTTTTATTGTTAGTGACCCCGAAAGACTTCTGAGAGCTGTGTTCCGGCCCTTCTGCCCTCTGTGGCTCTATATGACAAAGTGGTGACTCTTCTGGGCTATACGGAGACTCCTAGGGAGCTGGAGGATGAGCAGGGAAGGGAGAAAAGTGTGTCTGTTACACAACCATTGGTCTGTTGGTCATCACTTCTCCAAAAGTAACCATATTTTTGAATTCTACACTAGTGTTACTGCAGTGTGCGTGAGCTGAAAACCAGGAACATGTATCACAGGTGCAATGTTAAAGAATGAACTTCATAAGTGATAATCTTTTCTTTTAATCTGTATGTTGACATAATGACATTATGTTGGCAGATGGCAGGATTTATATATTTAGAAGAAGTCAGAGGAAAATAGGAAGAGGAAAGATGGGAACATAAATGCATCATTTAGGCCAGGTTCTATGCTGAATTTCTTTTTATATATTAAGAAATAGCAGTAGCATCAAAAACATGCACTCTGACTTTAACTTAGTTGTATTCTTAGACTCAATCTAATTTAGCCACATTCTCAAGTTGAATATTATGCTAAATTACTAGTCATAAATAACAGAATGCTCTTAGTTTGTGCTCATCACTGTTTCCCTTGGGTTGGACATACTGTTTTGAACTTACCTGTGATTTTGTAATGCATTAAAACCCCATCTTAATCTTTTCCCTAAACAGATTTATCTTAAAATTTAATACGCAGCAGTCATAGTTCCTAATTGTTACCTACACAGACATGATAGCTCATGACTGTGATGTCAGTGATAAATAGGCTCTCCTAATTTTCATTCTGTTTCTGTGATAAAATGTTGACCAAAAGCAACCGTGGGGACAAGGGTTTATTTCAGCTTACACGCTATAGTTCATCATGTGGGAAGACAAGGCAGGAACGGCCTAGGAATGCAAGGCAGGAACCTGGAGGCAGGAACTGAAGCAGAGACCATGCAAGAATGCTGCTTACTGGCTTGCTTCCATGGCTTGCTCAACTTGCTTTCTTATTTCACCCAGGACCACCTGCCAAGGATGCCACCTCCTACAGTATGCTGGGCCCTCCCCTTCCATATCAATTCTTTTCTTTGTTTTGGTTTATTGAAACAAGGTTTCTCTGTAGCTTTGGAGCCTGTCATGGAGCTACCTTTTGTAGACCAGACTGTCCTCGAATTCAGAGATCCTCCTGTTTCTACCTCCTGAGTGCTGGGATTAAAGGCACGCGCCATCACCACCCAACTCCACATCCATCTTAAATTAAGGAAATGTCCCACAGACATATCCTTTTGTAGGTGGATTTTTCTGTCCCTTCTTCCAGCTCCCAAATCACAACACAGAGACTTCTTTTTAATTATAAAAGCTCAGCCAATAGCTTAGGCTTATTCTAACTAACTCTTATAACTTAACCCATTTCTATTCATTTACATGCTGCCATGTGATTCACGACTTTTACCCCTTTTCTTGCACATCTGTTTCTTCTCATCTACTGGCAACTTTACCCTTCTTTCCAGAGTTCTCTCTGTTTGGCTCTCCTACCTATATCTCCTGCCTAGCTAATGGCCATTTAACTTTTTTATTAAACCAATCAGAAATCACCTTGGCAAAGACACATCTTCAGAGAGTACAAAAAGATTATTCTACAACATCCCCAGGCCAATCTGATGGAGGAGATTGATCAGTTGAGTTCACTCTTCCCAGGAGACTCCAGTCTGTCTCATGTTGACAAAAATTAATCAGCACATAGTCTACGGTGAGAGATTACCTATGAGTTTGAGACCAACCTGGAATAGGGAATCCCAGAATAACCTAAGTTATAGGAGAGCCTGATTTGAATACAAACAAACAAAAATGAACAAATAATTTTCACAGTGAGCAATAATCATTCAATCCATTGGATTTAAAACAAAACAACAGCAAAAGTAAACATCTAGCTATTAAACTCCACAACAGCAAACCAGACTGGGACCAAGGAAAGTTATTTTCATTGAGTTGAGGGCAACCTGGCTCCTGCCAGTAAAAGAATCATTCTCAGCTTCTCCAATCTATATTGATCTTCTCTCCAATCAAATTATGGTTCAAATCACAGGCTTCCACATCTGATTATATAGCATTTCTCAACGATTATGCATTTGTCACTTTTTCCCTTGTGTTAAACTTAATGTCTTCAACTCACCTGTCAGTTTCTAGCACATTAAAATTATGTCTTAGCCTTTTCCAAAACAGATAATTCTTAAAATTCAATGTGTACTAGATATGACAGGGTGTTGAAGTTTACAGAAATGGATAGACTTGAGGGATTCTAGACTTCATAAATCTCACAACTAAACACATGGGAAATTAACCCCCCCCAAAGCTCTTGTAGAAAGATAATACAGCTTTTGTAAGGAACAGAGAAGAGAGAGGGGTTCATCTTCCCTGTGGAGGATTGGAAATAGGTCGTAAGAAGTCACATTTGAGCAGAGCTGGAAAAACAATGTTGTGTTTTTTTCAAAAGTCCTCAGCTACTATTTATTAAACTTCACTAGGTGCTATGATGTAGACTATTACACACACCTTTAATCCAACAGCTTTCTGTTTATTGTAAAGACAATTAAAGTCAGCCATAGGTCAAGAGGTTGAACAAGCAACCAGCTAACAGGAAGTGAATAAGAAAACTCCATATACTGGCATAAAAATAGACACATGGATCAGTGGAATCACATAGAAGACCCTGACATTAATCCAAACACCTATGAACAGCTGAGTTGTGACAAAGAAGCCAAAATTATACAATGGGGAAAAAAAAGCATTTTCAACAAATGGTGCTGACATCACTGGATGTTGACATGTAGAAGAATGCAAATGGTCAATAAGACAAAAGGCAGCATACAGAATGGGAAAAGATCTTCACCAACCCCACATCTGACAGAGGGCTGATCTCCAAAATATATAAAGAACTCAAGAAACTAGACATCAAAATACCAAATAATACAATGAAAAAATTGGGTACAGATCTAAACAGAAAATTCTCTACAGAAGATTCTCAAATGACCAAAAGACATTTATGGAATTGTTCAACATCCTTAGTCATTAGGAAAATGTAAATCAAAGTGACTCTGAGATACCATTTTACACCTGTCAGAATGGCTAAGATCAAAAATGCTGATGCTAGCTTATTTTGAAAGGATGTGTAGTAAGGAGAATGCTCATCCATTGCTGGTAAAAGTACAAGTTTGTGCCTCTTCTTTGGAAATAAATATGGTGGTTTCTCAGAAAACTGGGAATAAATCTACCTCAAGACCACTCTTGGGCATATACCCCAAAGAATGCTCAATCATACCTCAAGGGCACTTGTTCAACTATATTCATAACAGCATTACTCGTAATAATTAAAACCTGTAAACAACTTGGATGCCCCTCAACTGAAGAATGGATAAAGAAAATGCAGTACATTTTCACAACTGTGTATTTACTCAGTCGTAAAAAAAAAAATGGCATCATGAATTTGCAGGCAAATGGATGAAACTAGAAAAAAAAATCATCCCAAGTGAGGTAACTCAGACCCAGAAAGACAAACATGGTATGTGCTCACTCACAAGTGCATATTCAATGTAAAGCAGAGGATAACCAGGCTACAATCCAGAGCCCCAGAGAAGCTAGGTAACAAAGGGGACCCTAAAAGGGACACACATGGATCGTCCTAGGAAGGGGAAATAGATAAGATCTCCTGGGTAAATTGGGGTTGGGAGGAGAAGAGAGTGGGTGGGGGGGATGAGAACATGAGGGTACAAGATGGTTGAGTTGGGGGAAAGACAGAGAGGGAGAGCAATGAAAAAGTCATCTTGATAGAGGGAGCCATGATGGGGTGAGGGAGAAACCAGGTTCTAGGGAAGTTCCCAGGACTCCACATGGATTGACCCCAGATAAGACAATAGTGGAAATAATGCCTGAACTGGCTTTCCCCTGTAATCAGATTAGTGACCACCCTAATTGTCATCCTAGAACCTTCATCCAGTAAATGACGGAAGCAGATGTAGAGATCTACAACCAAGCACTGGGCCAAGCTCCTGGAGTCCAGTCAAAGAGAGGAAGGAGGGCTTATATGAGCAAGGGAAGGGAGTCAAGATCACGGTGGAGAAACAGGAAGAGACAACTGACCGGGCTAGTAGGAACTTATGGACTCTGGGCTCACAGCTGGGGAGCCCACATGAGACCTTAGATCTCTGAATGTAGATGACAGTTGTGTGGCTTGGTCATTTTGTGGGTCCTCTGGCAGTGAGACCACAATTTATCCCTAGTGCATGAACTGGCTTTTTGGAGCTCATTCTCAGTGGTTGGAATGCCTTGCTCAGCCTTGATACAGTGGGGAGGGGCTTGGACCTGACTCAACTAGATAGGCTTAGTTGACTGCCCATGGGAGGACTTACCCTCTCTGAGGAGTGGATGGGGAGTGGGTGGAGGTGGGGAGGGTGGGAGGAGGAGAGGGAGGAGAAACTGTGGTTGGTATGTGAAATGAGTAAAAAGTCTAAAAGAAAAAAAAGAAAAGGAAAACCATAGAGAGTAAGAGGGAGGAGGATGGAGGGTTGCACAGGAAGTAGGAAGGAGGAGCACTGAGCTAGCTGGAGGAGCTTTGTTTGAGATGGCGTAGGAGCCAGGTCTTTTCTGTTCAGTGGCGTCAGCAGAGGAGGAAGTTCAGCTGGGCGCTTCCTCTGTCTCTCTTCACCATCAGTCTTTCACCCCAGTAACTGGCTCCGGAATCTTTATGCTAAATTCAAACTATCGAGATTTTGTTAAAAATGCTTCCTTATTCTTTGCACTCCCTCTGAAGATTCAGGCAGACCGTTTCTTCCATTCTGAAGCACATTTTCTCCTAAGCATCTCCACACTCTATGGCTGGCCCTCACGTGCCTGGGTGATTGGCAGATAACTTGCTTAGAGGATTGGAAACAACTAAAAGTGACATTCATGGAATCAAAAACAACTTGGCTGGGAAATAAATCTTGGGCTGGGGAAAAATGGCTCTCTCTTTGCCAGGCAGGAGAGTTATAATTTATCATTTATTGAGGAAGAAGAATGCATTTTGAGAATTGCATCAGACTAAAACTGATTACAGATATTAAGCAACGTCTCGGTGAGCCATTACTCACCGTGTATGTGACAGCCGCGTGCCTCTGGAAGGCGGCCGCTGATGAGTCACTGAGTATACGGCTGCACTGCTATAATTGTTAGCATCATAAACAACGGTGTATGATGGGGGAGAATAGATTATAGAGAATGGAGTGTTTCGTGCCGGCGCTTCTAGAAAGAAGAAACAAGACATTATTTCACTGTGACTTTAACTATTGATTTGGGCTTTTGTTTGTCTATAGTTCCTAATGGTTATGGTAGCTCCAGAGACGTCTTTGTGGCTTATTCATTCCAAAGGCCACTGTAAGTGATGGCTTGTGCCATCCCAATGATTGCTTCGGGAATGAAATGAAGGCTTTTTCAGTGCAGCATTAGAAAAGATCCAGGAGACTGAACAAGTACCATGTACTCAGAGTAGACCAAAGACTCCAAATCCGGGTGAAATGGACAACAGCAGCCAAAGGCTGTGGACATAAGACAGACAGACAGACAGACAGACAGACAGCTCGCCCAGGGGCATCACAAGGCATCACTCACACCCCTGACTGAGGCTTGTCATTTTTTATCTATGTTTTATCTGTGCTATGTTTATTTCAGAGTATGTTTTAGTTATTACACTGGGGTATAGATACTTTGATAGAGACTTTATTTTATAGGCTTCTGTTACTTTTCTAGAATGTGTTCCATGGTGAATAAAACCACAAATTCTCAGATAAATCACATTAGTTATTATGTTGACTGTGTATCGTCTCCATTTTCTTGGTTTTCTCTCTCTCTGTGTCTCTCTCTTACATGCATATTATGTATATATGTGTACATATGTAAGCACACAAACACGTATGCTAGATTAACCAATGCATCATTAGCCCAAGAAGGTTCTTAGAACAGCCACGTATATGGACTCAATTTCCTTCTAACAGTTTTTGAGGTTTACTGAATAAAGGCAGACTAGTACTTAACAACATGTATGTGTCATTGCTAAAATGATTCATCTTTGAGGAGAAAGTTTACCATCTAGAGAAAACATTTTAAAGTCAAGCCTTTGCCACCTATGCTGCTTGGCAGTAATTGGGACTAGATAGTTCCTTCTGGGACAGCTAATTAAGTGACAATATTTGCACAGCTAAAATAGCCTGCCAAGATAAGAATATAAAGGATCACAAATGTCATATTAGTGTCTTCTGTTTTACACACACACACACACACACACACACACACACACACACACTGCAGAGCTAGCTTTTTAAGAAAACAAATATCTAAAGAAATATCTTGTGAACAGAGTCTAGAATCTTCTTTTAGGGGACCCCACCCACTCACTCACTCACTCACTCACTCACTCACTCACTCACTCACTCACTCACTCACGTTAACCGTCTCCAGTCACACATTCCTTGTATCCTTTTACCTTGTCCATCCTAAACCTTTTGTATTGTCATATAACGCTCATGTTAATTCGGCGACTTGTTTTCTTTATTATTTGTGCCTGCGCAGGAAGGTATGGAGCCCTTGTGTCACGGTGCATGTGTAGAAGTCAGATCACTTTCAGGAGTAAGTTCCTAGCTTCTGCCTTGCTGAGGTGAGGTCTCTCTGTCTCATGCTTTCCATGGGGCTAGCTGTCTTCAGCCTTGTCCTGGAAATTCTCCCCTGTCTGCCTCTCGCTTTGTTAGTCTGCAGGCTGCAGGCGTGCTGAGATCATAGACGCTATGCTGTCGCATCCTGCTTTGTTTGGGGGGCGGGTGGTCAAACTCAGGGTCCACAGGCTTTCAGAACATGTGTTTTAACATCTGAGCCATTGTCTCTGCTTGACAACGGTTTTAAATAATCATGGCTAGCCAGGGAGAATTTTCTCTGCTCAGCTGTGAGGAGCTCAGACTCCAACCTGGTTATGTTTGCATGGGCAGGGTAACCAAAGGGGCTTCCTGCCTTCACCCCAACCAGGAGGAAGGAGGAAAGACCGGCAAGAGAGCCCTCCTTATGCTCAGAGGAAAGACTTGGAGCCTCGAAAGCATTGCCTGGCCTCTTCTGTAGCATCCTAAGAGGACTGGCATTGAGGAAACTGGCAAAAAGCACATACTCCGGGACTAACAATTGCCACGAGCAGCAGGCTGTTCGGAGCCTGGCCCAGATGCCTCATGGCTCTTGCCAGCATGTAGAATTCAGCAAAAGCTGAGCCATAGTATAGGATCTCAGATTCTTCACTTTTCCTGATGCATGGTTTTAAAATAAAGATACCTATTAGATAACTGAATCAGAATCATAGTTAACATGGTAATAACATTTTGGGGGGAACAAATATCAAAAGATGATATTTAAAAGCATATATGAGTGCGTTTATATATGTATATGATATGCATGTGTAAGTGTAAGTGTATGTGTGAGTATATGTAAATGTGTGAGTACGGGTATGTATATGTGCATTGTGTTGTATTTGTACCTATGTCCGGGTGTTGTATGTGTAAGTGTGTATATGTATGTAAATGTGGGTATGTGTGTGTATGTATGTGAGTGAGTGTGTGTGTGTGGACACAGTTCATATGAGAAAAGCAAAAGCAGACAATAAATGAGGTACGTGCTTAGATCAAGCGGGTGCATTTGAGAAAGAACAAAACCAAATACAGAAAAATAGAAATTAAAAATTCAAATATGCAGAAATTATTCCATAAGAACATGTGGGTGAAGAGGGAAAGGAAAACACTCTCTGGGTAGATTGGAGCAATGTTTGAGCTTCTTGTTAAATGATAAAAAAAAAAAAAACCCAAAGACATCACAAATACAGCTATTGAGAAAATTCCACGAGGACACCAGCTACCTTGTAAACTGGTTAAAAAACAAAATAAAACATAAAGACTGGAAAGGGGGACACAGATGATATAAACGAGAAACAATAACCAGGGCCATTTAGATCATGGGAGGATTATTTCTTTCCAGCAAGAAGCTCTTACTTCCTGTCTAACTTCCCAGCCAGTATCACTCTATTAGTATGTAATCATATGCAAGTGGGTAAAGATGAGGAGTTTGTAGCATCAACTCTCATGAGTGAGAACGAAGTTAAACATGAGCCATGGGTCCACAAGACCCGTGCCTTTAAAAACCTCAAACCATACTCCAAGGCCTCTCTTCATGGGCCACCTCCTTCAGGCTGCTTCCTCTGATCCTTTCTACCACGTAAAGCCTTTTCCTCCTGTGAACACACACAGGATTGATGCATTTTTATGAGTCATAAGCTGCATTTTCACCTTCACGCTTATGACAAGCCTTATTACAAAAATGGACTGAATCTCATTCGGCTAAGTAATTCTGGTAATAGCATGCAGACTGCTAATGATTGATCACGGACCAAATGACACTTGATAGGTAGTCAATATAGTCAAAGAAACCGACTCACTTTAGTTAATGAGAACTACATCTCTTCCAAGAATTTCGGTAATCTTGGAATAGAACAATCTTGTAAGAGGAGCAGACTCTAGAGTATAGTGTACTATAGTCCATAAACAGAGAGCAGAGAATCTGAGCAAATGCTCTCTGGTCTCAAGCCTTTTATAGCACTTACAATAATGAAAGCTTCCCACCGTAGAGAGCTGGCCTTTCTGTAAACAGTGAGGTAACAGTTATTATATACTCCCAAGGAATGCAAGAAAGTGTATTCCAAAGCCACACCCTCCCCAAACAAAGGAAACATGGGGATTTTATCCGGGGAGCCTGTACACATCCATACAGGAAATAATTTTGTTGGGGAGCACATTTGGGAGCGTGCTCAGTTAAAGAGTACATTCCTGAGCATGCTCAGATAGGAGTCACAACTCAAGAAGGAAAGATAGCAGACATATTTTCAGCCATGCTTTAGGTAAGGAACACACGATTGAAAAGTTAAAATGGCAGAAGGGAATGCCTCTGGACATCTTCAGCTTGTACCTTAAAAATTTATCTACGATAAAGGAAAGAATGTGAGGATGTTCATTCATATGGGAGTTCACCAAAGATGTCTAGTTCAGTTATCAGCTAACAAATTTCCCCAGAGACATTCACTCTTCATTCAGTCAGGAATTTAACATCGTTCTCCTGAAGTACTTACAGATGGAGCGCAGGCAGGGTGGGAATGGGGTAGGGAAGGACACTAGTCCAAATTAGAGAGTGAAAAGCCCTTTTGGTGTTAATGTGAGACAGATCGTAGGATCACAAGGAGAATTTTAACACCACAGCCTAAGGGCCTTTCATAATCAATTTACTGTAACTTGTTAAAATTTCTTCTTCTTCTTGAGACAGTCTTGAGACATGAACCCAGACTGGTTAGGAAGTCATTACGTGGTCCAGGCTGGCCTTGAACTTTCGATCCTCCTGCTGAGATTCTAGACGTGTGGGACCACTCCTGGATGCTTTACTACAACATTGTAAGGCACATCTAAATGTGACATAAGCCATGAATAACACAGTGAAACTGACGTTTCTGACTTAATTAACCCAGAGGATACAGAACTAATACGCCAGAGAACTCAGACCAGAGCACAAGAAGGCTGGCAAAACAATATAAAGCATGAGGCAAAGTGGCTATTTACTGTTGAATCTTGTAAAGCAATTATGTTAGATGTGACTCTAAGCTCTGGTTAAGACACAAAACAGAGAAACCATCCAGATGACTAGAGATACATCAAAAGATGGACCAGCTAAGAACGGAAAGCAAAGAGAGTCAGATACTGCTTGTTTCTTCCTTCCTTCTTTCTTTTTTTTGTAGTGAGTTTGTAACAGGCATTCGTAGGTTTTTGTGAGTCTTTTTGGGTCATGCTCTTTGCTCTGATAGGTTGGATGCAGTAAATCTAAGCTATAATATAATCAGATTAAATAAAGCCTTGTCCAAACTGAGTCAGGCTAGTCTGACTGGGATGCTGGCCTCCAGGTTTTTAAAGACACCCAATTCCACAAAGGTTTACGTTTTCTTACCTAGTGTCAATGTTATCTGCCCTATATGTTGATTATGATTAGTTTCTAGTTCAGTCTCTGCCTTGTGGCCTACTTTAGAACTAGCTCCTGCTGTAGTGAGCCTTCTGGATAGCATTTTAAGTGGTTGAGTTTCACTTTCCCTTAGGAGGTAGCTCTGATGTGGGTCAGAGCAACAGGCAGCGCTTCAAAGCAGTTGTCACAAGCTTTTTGATAGCTTGCCTGAAGCATAATTAATAAAAACTTGGAGAGAAACTGGGGTTCAGCCTAAAGATCCGAAAAGCAAAGCAGCCAATCACTGACTCTTACCTCGACCTTAGTCAGAAATGGCGATCCTGCCTCCAGGAATCTCAGAATGAGACGGTGTGTTGAGAGCTGTTTCCTCCATTAGATACTCCTCTCTAGGGCTGGCAAAAAGGCAGGCACCACCATGATTAAAGGCATGCACCTCCTGGTTTCTATGGCAACTAGTGTGGCTACTGGGATTAAAGGTGTGTGTTACCATAACCTGTTCTGTAAGTCTGACCAATGGGATGGTTTTAATCTCAGATTTTCAGGCAGTCTTTACTTATTAAAACACAATTGAAATGCCACTACACTTGCCCAAAGTGCCCTTTGGCTTATAGTTGGCCTTGAAGTTTTGCAGGGTGGAGAGGAACACTGGGCCAGCTATAACATTCCTCATACTCTTGGTGTGGGAAATCCTGCCCGGCACCAGTGGAGTAAATGTGGACTCACTGTTACTTTGAATGGATTGAACCAAGCTGGATCTGGTAAGTCGGTGCTTGTAAAAGTCTCTTGGTAGCATCTCCAGCTTTTCCTGTTCTGTACGGAAGGCTTATAGCCACCTGGGGAGAGTTTCCACAAAATCTCAGAAAGAAGTAAGTGTTCTTGGGTTACTAGCACGCTGGTAAAAATGACCTGACAGCTCTTCACGGAGCCATTGTGAAGTTGGGCAGTTCATCTCATCATGGGCTTGCTTACTTGTTGAAGGAATACCAGCCCACTCGAGCAAGTGGCTCTGTTAGGCCTTGCCTTTCTCCCAGACACCCCCAGACTTGCTAAAAAAAAAATAACACTGGATTACATTCCTAAAGCTAGTCCCCATGATCCCCTTTTTGTGCGATCCCTCCTTCTGAGGCTCACTACCAAGTTCCAGCGATCAATGCATTGAAGTGCAGCAATCAAGAGACCCCCCTTGGTTCAATTAATTAACATGTTTAATTAAAATTTAAACACCTCATCATAACACGGGGTTTCCCCTTGTGCCTTTATAAGCTGCCATTTTCCTATGGACCATGTCTTTCTCCTCTCTATCCAGAGACATCCTCTGTTCTCCAGGACAAATATCCCTAGCCTTTCTTCTTGCTCCCTTCCTCTTCTCCCTCACTCTCTATATCCTGTCTGTCTTTTATTCCCTGCCGTCTGTCCCTCTGGGACAAAGAAATCTCCTTTGGACTGAAAGCTTGATCTTGGGGTTCCTGAGTGGATACTTTTTACGTTTTTTTTGTACAGAGTTGTCATCAATTATGTTTAAGTCATGGATCTGATTTCCTTAAGAAAATACATCTTCTCAGAAAACTTCTCCTCCTGAATCCGACTTAGATATTCTGCCATATGTGTCTAGAACCATCTAACAGCTCCTTCTTACACTGTGCTGTGATTATATCAGAATGTACTTCCGAGTCTGTGTCACTAGACTCCATAATTTTATGACCTACATTATTATCATTAGTGTTGTATTTATAGCATCCAACACTGTACCAGGGACAAACTAGCCACTCACAAAGGGTTGAATTGTGGAAAGAATGGATTTGGGAATCTGCGGTGCTGAGAAGTCCTGAATTTATTCTTCACAATAGTGCGCTGGCAGACACCTTTATTTTAAATCGCCCCTCGTGTAGCTACTTATGTAGCTTGGTGGTAGAGTATTTGTCTAACCTGAGGAGTCCCTGGGTTTAACCTCTACTGTTTTGTTTGTCTGCGAGAGTTTTATTTGTATTGTTCCTCTGAGTTAGCCACTTAAGCTGCTGGCCCCACTGAGGATTGTTCCTTATTATGTAGATTTTATGTTTTGCTGCTGCGATATGAGAAGTGCTTGGTGTTTTCTATTACTCTAATCCTGTACAATGTAATGTTCAAAACTTTGCCCCCTGGCTACTCTATCCTAGAGTTCCTAGCAACTCCGAATAGCCATCACAGTCTGATGCAAACAGGTTACTGCATTAGCATCCTGTGGCTGTGTAACAAATGGCCACAGACTAAGTGACTGAAAACATGGTGGTTTAAATGAGAATAGCTCCTAACAGCTCATAGACTGGAATGCTTAGTCACCAGGGAGTGGGACTCCTTGGGAAGAATGAAAAGACCTAGACCTAGCCTGATTGTAGTAGGTATGGCTTTGTTGGTGAGGGTATGTCTCCGGGAGTGGGCTTTGAAGTTTCAAAAGGCCAAGCCAGAGCCAGGCTCTCTCTGCTCTCTCACACAGCTATCTGTAGATCTGACTCTACAGCTACTGCTCCAGTGCCACGCCTGTCTGCTTCCTGCCACGATGCTCATGGACTAACCCTTCTGAACCTGTAAGCCAGCCTCCAATTCAAGGCTGTCTCTTATAGGCTACCTTGGTCATGGTTTCTCCTCCCAGCAATAGAACAATAGAACACAATAAATAAAACAAACAACATCACGTTTGTATTCTCCTGGTTCTGGTATAAATCCAGCATCAAGGCTGCAGCAGTGCCACCTCTCCAGAGGCTTTGGGGAGTTTGCCTTGCATCTTCTATCTTCTGGTCTTAGAATCCCATGGCCAGGAGCTTAATGCCTCCCATATCTGACACAATCTTCATATTGTCTTCTCCTGCTCTGTGTGTCTTTCCTGGGCGTTTGCTCACAAAAGCTAAGTGTGATGGCGCACACTTGTATTCTCAGCACTTGAAGGCTGAGGAAGGAGAATCATGAGATCAAAGCTAATGAGCTGGGCTACAGCTACAGCAAGACTTTGTGTCAAAGACTGTGGGGGAGATGAAGAAGGAGAAGAAGGGGGCAGAGAAGACAAAGCAGTATTTGCCATGTACCAACCTGCATAACCCAGGGAGGCCCCAGATTAAAACCCTCTAGTACATGGGTAAAGACTCCTTTTCCAAATAAGGAAACTCTACTTCCCAAACATTTGTAAGTTTGAGGGAATAGGATGTGACTATATTTTGGGGGGATCCCCTCATCCAGTGACTGTAAGCCTGAT
The DNA here is from genome assembly GCF_000317375.1 of Microtus ochrogaster. Classification (NCBI taxonomy): domain Eukaryota; kingdom Metazoa; phylum Chordata; class Mammalia; order Rodentia; family Cricetidae; genus Microtus; species Microtus ochrogaster. The sequence goes on from NW_004949186.1 coordinate 1,076,175, forward strand.
TTGCTAGCAGCATTTTCTACCCTCTCGGTAGTGCAGAAGTGCTCAGTAGCAGCAAACATTGGAGCATCTTTCTTTACACTTGTGATTTAAATACTATTTTCTATCACTTTTATGTCCCGAGTAGCTCTAGTACTGGTGTGGGACAATGGTCTGTATTCTGTTAATTATATTTTAAATAAATACTGACTGGCCAGTAGCCAGGCAGGACGTATAGGCGGGACAACCAGACAGGAAGTAGAGGCGGGTCAATGAGAACAGGAGAATTCTGGGTGGAAGGAAGTCCTAGTGGGCAGTCCTGTCCCAGCCACAGAAGAAGCAAGATGTGACTGTGTTGCCAAATAAGGTACCGAGCCATGTGGCTAACATAGATAAGAATCATGGGCTAATATAAGTTATAAGAGTTAATAAGAAGCCTGAGCTAATAGGCAATCAGTTTATGACTAATGTAGAACTATGTGTGATTTCTTTGGGACATAATAATTGCAGAAACCTGGCAGGACAGAAACCTCAGACAACACAGTACCTTCTAAAAAGTTAAGCAGTGCAGAAGTGCTTAAAGATAAATAAATAATAAAATTCAAATAATAATAATAATACTATCAATTATTACTATTACTGCTTTTCAGAGACAAAGCCTTACCATGCTCCAGGACTGGCCTCACACTCACTATTGCAGCCAAGTCTGGGTTAGGAACTCTGGATTCCCTGGCCTCTGCCTCCCAAGCACCGAAGTTCCAGGCCTGGGCCATCAAGCCCTGTTCAATGTAATTATTTCTAACAGTGTTGACTGAAGAGCCTACAGGGACAGAGAGATAAGATTTCCCTGTGCTAAGTCAGTATATTAACTCTGAGAGCTGGATAAATCACCCTATTTTGATGACATAATACCACTTTGCATGCTGTCCCTGGGAATGGAGATGTTTCTTCAATTTTTTTTTTTGTAAGAAAGTCAGTATCTTGGACATGATGTTTTACTTCCCATAAAGGAACAATATCTCTTGCTGGGGACATTTTTTGAATTTATTTATTTTTAATTCAGCAAAGATACTGCCACTACAGACTTTTGCGCGGCAGGTTCATATTTTGTTTCAATTTCAGCGTTAAAAGCCTATGTAGGAAAATCGGTCATGGGTAATCAATGACCAAAAAAACATAGAAAGAATGAAGACATACATATGTGACAGTTTTTTTAAAAAAAGAAATATATACCTTGTTTTAAAATTGAAAGGTGTACTTGGGAAACAATATGAAATAATACAATCTACTGTAGTATATGCAGGGTTTGATCATAGGCTAGATTGAACTATATACCCCATGTCATATATCTTTATCTGCCATTTTTTATTAATAAAGCCATTTATATTGAAACTGGTAATCTTGGTGAAAGTGAGCTGAGGTACAAACAGATGATCTGTGCTTGAGATGAGTTCAGGCCTTGGCCTTGATGGTGCTTTCCTGAGAGCTGTGGTTCTGCTCTGCAGGGGTATCGTGGCACCGTGGGGGGCGGGGTTAGCGGCAATGTGAGTAATTGCTGGAATGGTTTTTTTTTTTCCGGTACATCAGAAACGTAATCAGCCTGGTCCTCCTTTGGGTAGAACACTTGCTCTCTTCGTATAGGGACCCATTGCCTTCAGTTTCCCTTTTCCTTTGGGAATTAGTCTATATTTAGGGGAAAAGCCAGATATGTGTAAGATTGAGAATTACCTCACTGGTGACTCAGGCATTGCAAATGATGTTTGTCGTTGGACTTGAGACAGAACAGGACTTCCTGGAAGGCAGTTTATCCCTTGGGTCTCACTGGTCTCTTCTGAGGCATCATGCCCTAGCCTCACCCCAGCCTCTGCTGTTGTTTGCTTTTATAAAGGCCGCCCTGTTTATTCTGGAGGTACCTGTCACCTGGTAGGCAAACCAGATGGAAGGAGCTGTCCCGTCTGTGATCAGGACGGGCTTTCTAGATTCTTAGCCTAAGAGCTTGGGCAGGTTTCCTCCAGAGAATTTTGAAGGAGAGGCCTAGAAAGCCAGCAGGGCTCAGAGGGATGCAAGTGCTGAGACAGGTCTGGAGGCAGTGAGGCATAGGGGGTGTGGTCGTGAGCAAGCAGTAGGTGTGGAAAGTGTGGGGAATGAGAGGGAATGGGGAGAGGGTGGAGAAGGCGGGCATCAAAGTAGCAAAGAGAAGCGACTGAAGGGAAAAGCTGATGCAGGAGGGAAAATGCAAACTTTCCGTTCCTGATCTCAAGCTATTGTGAAACCACCAGGGAGGGTGTGGCGTGCTAGATGCAATGAATGGCACCTAGTTCTCCACACATTCCAGCATCATGCTCTCTGAGACACTATTCAGCTTTCATACTTCACCTCGGACTCCAAAGCATGAGTTTTCTTTGAATATCATGTGTTAAGCAATATGTTTCTATGTTTCTTAGAAGGGCAAAGGATCTTCTTTGCAATATCAAGTACTGAAAGCCAGAAAACCCGCTTTCATCCTGGGCATGGGGGCTGGACTACTCAGCTGGTAATTAGGTTGTTGTCTGGGAACCTTTTAGCTAAACTAGAGTCATTTTAGAAGTTAAGCAGTAGGAAAGGGTTCCCCCAGCACCCTTCATTTCTGTTCCAAGATCTCTCCGTTCCAGATGATAAATTTATAGCACTCTGTCCCTATGGATCAGTCAAGAGCAGTTCGTTCATGACAACCCGACTTCTGTCTTATGATCAGTGTTTCTGACCGCCTCAAGCTGATGGAAGTGTGGAACTGGCCATGTTGATTTCCTAGTGCTCTAGGCACAGCTTCTTCTCTGGTCCCGCACTCCGGTTCCTGTGGGTCTGTTATTTAAACTATGCAGCGCCACAGCATTTCCTGTTACGCACCGTAGTCTCTGAGTCACACTTGGTTTAAAAACATTGCCTCATTGTCTTGCTTAGTTGAGTTCCTCTTAGCAGTTGAAGGAAATTATTTGCATTTATTAACTACATTAGAAACAAATTTCATACTTCAGTGGCAATAAAAGGTTCATTTATTTCTACTGGGACAAAATATCTTCTCTATTAGGAATAATTCCATTGTTCGTGTGCCTCATTATGTTTTGGGAGTGTGACATCTACTCTGTATTGTTTCTCAAGGTGATCACAAAGCTAGGAAGTACTGGCTCTGGAAGAGATCCTAAGATACAAGGATAGAGATTTCTGTTAATAACCTAAAATACAATACTTATTCATAATTTAATCATTTTCAATGACAAGGTTTAGTAATTGGGATTGTAGAGAAAAGAGAACACAGGGTTTGAAATGAGAAGACAGAGGCTGAACCCACAGCTCTTCTAGTTCCCGTATTGAGTCTTTGTGTGGTGCTGTGTGGCGGGCTCATTTCCTCCTGTTGTAGAAAGCTGCTGGGCAGGGCAGGGGAGCTTGTGAATCTCAACAGGGTTGACAATGGAAGAGGCCCTGCAAACAGAAAGTCTTCTCTACCTATGAACCAAAGGGTTTCATGGTGAACTCAGTGACAAGAAGGTTTTCTTTGTTGTTTCTAGTAACAGAGGACAATGGCACTGTGCTCAGAACTAAACACTCAACATGTACATGGAAACAAAATGGCTGCTCTCCGCGCCTTCAGAACTTCACGTTTACGTCACCGTTTCTTTGTGAAGATTCCAGATTGAATCTGTGGAGACTCTTAAGCTTTGCTCATTATCCTTATCTCTAAAGCCTTAACAGAAATCAGTCAAACTTAGGAAAATGAAATAATAGCAATTTAATGTGTCTTGAAGGCCTAGACAAGGTGACAAATGAGAACCATTTTTCTGATTCACATTCATTTATGGATTGACATTCACAAATTTTTACATTTTGAAGGAAATGATTACAGTAATCAGAATTTGACTTTTTATGAGCTATAAATTAGAGAAGTTGTTTAGGCATCAATATAATTTCATCTAATGTGTACCTTTAATCCACCAATTAAACAGCATATATCTTACCATCCAGATCTGTGCGCCCCTGTGTTTAATCAGTTTCATTGTTTAGGAATTGATTATGTTGACTATACAGATGTGAGTGGGTTATACATGAAAGTCTACAGGAAAGGATGAGTTTGAAAGATTATGTTTGAGAGGTAGAAGATGAATGAAACAGGATATTTTGTTTTACCTGAGCACTTCTTCACCACAGTCCTCTAACATTTTGGGAGACTGAGGCCTTTAACATGCAGAGAAAGGGTAGATTGACAACCCAACAAGAGCTTCCGCAGAAGGACCTAGAGTCCAACGTAACAAAGGTACCACCTTCTACCTCTATGTGGGGCATAAGGGGTTTCCCCTCCCCCATCAAAGGAGCTTGACATTTGGATCTCATTTTCACGTGGAAAACTGTTTCCCATAATACTTCATAACACATGTCTTAGTCACTGTTCCACTGCTGTGAAGAGACACCCTGATCACAGCACCTCTTATAAAGGAAAGCATTTAATTGGGGCTGGTTTACAGTTCAGAGAGTTAGTCCGTTGTCATCATGGCAGGAGGATGGAGGCATGCAAGCAGACGTGGTGCTGGAGAAGGAGCTGAGAGTTCTATGTCTGGATCTGCATGCAACAGACAGAGACTGGGATGGCCATGTGCTCCTGAAACCTCAAAGCCTACCTCCAGGGGCACATTTCTTCCAACCAGGCCATTCCTCCTAATCCCTTCCAATGTTCCCACTCTCTGGTGACCAAGCACTCAAATCTTTGAGTCTATAATATGGGAATCATTCTTAGTCAAACCACCACAACTTATTTTAAACACATAATGTCTATTTTTAAAGTTTATTTTGGGGGTGAGGATTGGCTTAGTGGGCATGGCACTTACTGTGCAAACATGAAGACCTGAGTTTGGATCCCCAGAACTCATGTGAATGTTTAGTGTGTATGATAGGCCCCATTCATTATCTAAGGTCACAGGAGGGAGAAACAGGAGCTTCTGGGAACAAGATGCCTAAACAGAACCAGCAGAGTGATCACTAGGTTGAATGAAAGACCCTGCCTAGATATACAATATAAAGAGCAATTGAAGAAGATGCCTGAAGTCAACCTCTGGCCTCCACATACGTGTACATGCATGTGTAGCTTCAAACATATCTGGACACACATGCATACCAAAAATAAAATAATTAAGCAAAAGTCAATGTTCCAAGATCTCCATGAGAGAAAAATTAAAGCATGCATTCATGATACATATTTTTTATACAATTAAATTTGATTACTTCTGGATAGAAGCACAAATGTCTCCTTCTTACCATAGTATGTGAAAGGTGTGTGTGGTGGTGAGGGGGATTTTTGCACCAAGAGGGAGTGGAGGTATATCCCACAGAGTTTGAGACACCTGAGCTGCATTTACTAACTTTCCACTACTAAAAAGGCAGTCTCAGACTTATTTTCTGTAAAGTAGAATCCTTGGGTGATTTCTAGAGTTCCTTTCAACAGTCACTTTGGAGGATTCTAAGCATTCTTGCTTTATTTAGCACCTGCTAATGTGGGTTTGAATGAATTGCTTGATTTCTTTCCAGCTTGTGATTAGACAGTTTCCTCTGACATTAAAAAATAAAAATGGTCAAATGCTTACACACAGGCAAAAGATACAGCGGGGTGCAAGCACCCTTGGCAAAATATCTTGGCCCTGACCATGGTGGCCATTGCCTGGCAGATCTTCAGAGGATTATTGGGTTCTGTAGGGGTTATATCACCACTGGGTGTCTATTTACCAGAGTAATTTAACAGTGTGTAGAGGCAAAGGGAGATTGTAGAAAATCAAGATGCTTGAACATGAATTTTGTCAAGTAAATACATAGGGCATTTCTTACTTGTGGAAAAGATCAAGCCAAATATTGTATTTTATTATCTGGTAAGAGATTCTGCATTTGTTAGTAATTTCAACATCTTTCATTGTCTGATCTTCAAATTCCTTAAATTCACTATAACAACTTACTGGTTTCCCCTTTAGAGAAAGAAAAAAAACCATTCAACTAGAGTTCAATTTATATTAAGACTTGTGTTTTTTTATTATTTTACAAATATTACTTGAGCAGTAATTTAAAGAAAGGTGTATCTGTGTGTGTTGTGAAATGTGTGTGTGTGTGTGTGTGTGTATGTGTGTAGGAAAGAACAGAAATGCAATGATGTCATCCTTACCCATTTGTTAACTTTACCACCACAAATAATAAGCTATCCCCACTGGGCTTTAGCCATACCCATATTAAATCAGTATATAGTGTCTAATTTAGAAAGTTCATTGTAGCCTAGGTGGATTGCTTTACTGCGTCACGGAGTTCAAGAGAGATCACTGAAGCTAGCATTTAATGTAATTACAGAATAATGATTACCGCATGTAAAAAACATTCTGAGCATCCGAAGCATAAAGAAGCTGGAACAAAACCTGTCTTCAAACTAGATGGGGGTTAGGAAATGGCTAATTGGTTTAATTGTTGCTTCCTCCCACTCAAGGTGTTCGGTCCTTGAACCTTTCTCTTGCCTGGCTGAGGAATCTGTGGAGGGGGGGGGGGATCGTCTCCGTGGGGGAGTATGCAGAGAGAGAGGGTAATATGAAATGCCTTCTATTATCTGAACTTGAGAAATCAGAATGAACTGTAGCTTCCATCTGGAAATTTTGTTGCTCGTATTAGCTAATGAAATTCCAATTGGCCACAGTCTTTCATGAACTGCATATAGCTTTAACCTCTCTTTCTTCTGTAAACTCAAGAAAATAGGGATGAGACAATATCACTTCTAATTTGGAATCAAAGCGAGAATGGCGTTCTGAGTCCCCTCCCTTTCCCTCTCCTCCCCTCCCCTCCTTTTATTTTTTATTTATTTATCTATTTATTTTTTAGAGACATGATTTTACTAAGTAGCTTAGAATGGTGTTTAAACTCCCCGAGTTTCTGCTTTCACCTCCAAAGCCAGGGAGCTAACATTACAGATTTGAAAAGCCACTCCTGGCTCTGACGCCATCTTAATTTGTCCAATCGCCATTCACCTTGAAATGTGCTAATTGCCTGTGCATCCCATCTGATCTTTAGTTCTACTTGCCCGGATTATCTGCAGGTAGTCACAAATTACAAATTAACCACCCAAACCACTCTTCACTTCCAGCGAATAGGTCTTTTGATTCATAGACTGAGTAGTTAGAATGCTTATTGAAATGGAAAGCTCACGAGATAATTTTCAGGAAGGGGTGCTGGTGAGTAGGTAACCAAAATATGATTTATTGTGCATGGATTATGATAGGCTGTGTAACATCTATAGTAAAAAAAAAAACCCAAATGAATGGATTTGTGAAATCAAATTTAAGGAGCTGACGATTGTCTTTCCTATCCTGTTTGGAAGTCTTAGAACGTGATGGGTGTGGTGTTGTTTACTTTCTGCTGGGATAAAGTAGAAAAGAGAATAGGGCCTTCTTGAACTTACGACACTTTCTTATTATCGAAAGCATCTGTGATCACAAGTCACCCTTGGGAAGGAAGAATGAGAGTCTGAGGTGACTTCGGGGCCATCATGAAACAGGCAGTTCCCTGGCGCTGTGCAGTGCTAACTTGTACAAGCGAATCTTTCAAGTCTGGTAGAAGCTAAGCTTAGAGGCGAGGATAAGACTTCAAGCCGAATGGAACGTGGGTCTCCTTGGGATGGCTACATCGCAGAGACTCCTGTCCTGAGTGAGCCCGTCAGTACAGCCTACATCGTCTACCCAGCCATGAGCAAGACTGACTTGCACTAGCTCCTGTGGAGATGAAAGATGTAGGTAAACATCCCTGGGGCAACATGCATTCCTACCTTGATGCAGCTAAAAAATAATTTGCTCTGGGCAGCACCAGGAGCAGTAGAAACATGACCAGAAAGTCTGTTTTCCATTCCCCAAACTGTAAAAAAATTTCAGAGATGTAAAAAGAAGCCTTCTGGCACACAAATCACTCCACACTCTGAGAGGACTCAGTGTACAGTCAACCCCTTGCCATGTTAGTTAGCATCATCGGTTTGGGCTCTTGCTCAAAACATGGAAGGGTGAGAGAATCTGTATCCCTAACTATAAGCTTTCGGCAAGGCACCGTCCCCTGCACCTGTCTTCTTGCAGGAAAGCTCTTGCTTGCATCCATTCAAGGAAAATCATTTGTATTCTTTGCCTGTGTCTGCTGGCAGCTCCCTGTCACTCACTCTCCCTCTGAGACAGCCACCTACCAGCACATCCACGGAATTACAAGTATCAGCCACACCATTTACCTCCCTGATGAGAAATGTTGCTCTCATTTGTTGCTGTGTCCTAAAAATAGGAAACAGAAAATGAAGGCCAGGAACGAGGAGAAAGTCGGTGTTTTGACTGTTACAATTAGCTGGATTCCTGCTAATGCAGGTTTTATGGATTTCGTCTTTTTCTTATCTTTTTGACATCTCTGCAAGATTGACTCCCGCTGCTGCAGAATATAATTATGGAACTATCCTCAGTGATACAGGATATTGATTTGCCTTCTTTCAGTAGTAAATTCTTACTGACAAGAATTATCTTCTGTCAATTTCTTTTGTACAATGCCTAGCACATGCCCAGACAAATATAGTAATTTTGGATATATGTTTTGATTTAAATCATTTTGATTTAGTGACTTAAAGGAAGTTATTGAACTTTTCTATTTTAATGTTTATGGCAAAGAACATAAGTAATTATGAATTAAATGTTTGAAAGAAATTTTCTTATGTCATAGAGCATGCCACTATATTAATTTATACAGACTGATTAGCATATAGTCCCTGACAGCTGATGATCGATAAATTAAGATTATGTGTTATTATTATTATCAGTATAAACTTAAAATGCTAGGATTAGCCTTAAGGGTGTATAGTAAGGTCCAACGCCATGTATAGATTTATACATGTATAGACATACAGACATGCCGATGTACAGATGAGGAGAACCTCTTGGGAAACAGAAGCTCTACACTTACATCCTGAAGGAAATAAAAGAAATTCAGAGCTTCTACCTTTCCACCTGGCAAGGCGGCAAAGGGGTTTGAGGGGAAGCAAAGACCATTGTGAAACATTGGTCCCCTAGAGACATGCGATGATGACCTGTGAAGGAGTGGTCCCCCACGTCCTGAGTGTTGCTAAGAACTAGACTCCAAGAATAATGGGTCGCTCCAGTATAATAGATGGCTGATATGCGGTCTTTATCTTTATATCCATCTATTTAATCTTCCAAATAGGCCGACAACATACTTCCCCAGTGTTAGTTGGTAGCTAAGTCTCAGACTCTACAGCTACATGAAGAGGTTATTACAGTTAATGCAGGTTTATCTATTCCACAAGCCTAATTCCCCCTTCAATGTACTAAGGTGGAAAAAGGTCTATCTCGACCTCTTCCTCAGAATTCTGAAACAAGCATTAAATGCCACCGGCTTCACCTCCATGTTATTTATTCTCGCTGCACACTTCAGCTTTGACAACCCCTGCCATGGTTAACATATTAATGTGTGAGCTGAAGGATGGAAGGATGCAGTATCCAAGCCTAATGGAGAGGCAAAGTCCCCTGCTGTGCAAAGGCGGAGGACCACTGCCATAGCGGGGGCGGGGGGGCAATGTCTGTTGTGTTGACATGCGAGTAAAACACTACAACTAATAAAAAAAACTGTTTTCTCACTGTTGAGAAAGAGGGGAAGGGAGGGAGGGAGGGAGGGAAGGAGAGAGGGAGGGAAGGAGGAGGAGAAAGAAAAACACCACTGCCAATTCACCACTTCCCTGCTGTAACAGAACCTCTTTTATCAGCCCTGATTTCCTTGTACTCAGACACCAAGACCCACACTCCCTCCGTCTCAGAACCATAAGGTCACATAAGGTCATGTGCCCTTTGCTGATCACAATTAGAAAACATCATTGAGAATGATCCCAGTGTTACGCAATGCTTTACTCTTTTGCTCTTTGAACACCCAGCTCCCAAATAAATCACACATGGAGGCTTAGTCTTAGTTATATGCATCAGGCCTTGGCTTGGCTTGTTTTCTCTCCAGCTTTCTTAAATTATCCTGACTATATTTTGCCTCTGGGCTTTTACCTTTCTCTATTTCTGTATACCTTTCTTTACTTCTTTCTCTGTGGCTTGCTGTGTAGCTAGGTGGCTGGCCCCTGGTGTTCTCCTCTCCTTGTTCTCTTGTTCCTCCTCTTCCTCATTTCTCCTTCAGTTTATCTTCTCTGCCTGCCAGCTCTGTCTATCCTTGCTCCTGCCTTGCTATTGGCTGTTCAGCTCTTTATTAGACCATCAGGTGTTTTAGATAGGCAGAGAATCACAGGTTCACAGAGTTAAACAAATGCAGCATAAACAAAAGCAACACACCTTAAAATAATATTCCCCAATGATGTGGGATTCCCCTCTGTATACTATGGATATGTTTTATTACTATTGGTTAATAAAGAGCTGTTTTGGCCTATGACAGGGCAGAAATAGCCAGGCAGGAAAACTAAATTGAATGCTGGGAGAAAGAAGGCATAGTCAGGCAGATGCCATGTAGCCGCCTGAGAAGCAAGCTGTGAGGTAACAAACCACGAGCCTCATTGTAAAATATAAAATAATAGAAATGGCTTAATTTAAGATGCAAGAGCTAGTTAGAAATATGCCTGAGTCATTGGGCAAACAGTGTTGTAATTGATAGAGTTTTGTGTGATTATTCAAGTCTGAGCAGCTGGGACTCTAAAGTACATTTTCTTTTTACACCCAACACCATAAGTCACATGAATAAACAGAAACATTTTGCAGATAGAAATAAAAATATTTTTATGTACTAGATTTCTCTTCCTCATAAGGTTTGTTGAGGGGAGAGACTGTGTCTTTACCTTTAAAAATGCCCCTCCTCCACCTGCTATCAGAGTACTAATACATGGTGAGCATTCAGAATACTGCTAAGTGACTGGATGACGAGCAAGCATTTATTATCAGAGAAATGTCATCCATAAGAAGGATTTTTCCTCTTTGTCTTTCAATCTGCGGGCTGTCTCACTACTATACTCTAGGGACAGTGTGTGTTTCACTCAGGAAACATCAGAAAGCAATTGAGAGTGTTTTATGGTCTCCCAAATGTCCTGCTATCTTTGTTGAACAGGCACAGTGGGGGTACTCATTTCTTAACATACATTTGTTATTGAAATATCATCATAACTTTATGGGTGATAAATTGGTAATATTTAATACTTGAGCTTTGGCTTAAAATATTCATACTGACTAATGCTCTCACATAAAAACAATTAAATGAACAAAGGGGAAATTTTTTCCTCCCTACTGTTACATAGTGGGATATTCATTGCAAAGGATACAGATATTCTTAGTTTACTTAGAATGCTATAACAAAATAGTTGAGACTATTAGAATTCCAAGATAGGGATTCTAAAATCAAGACTTGATGCCTAATATGGACATTTATTTTTTCCCCCCAAGATAGCACCTTCTTGATGTGGCTATGACGAAAGACATTTTATAAGGACACTAATCCCTCATGGACTTACAACTGTCTAAGTTTCACCTCTTATTTCAGATTAAATTTTAACATGAATTTTGAAGACATACAAATATTCAAACCATAGGATATAAACAAACATTTTTTGTGTTTTTAATTCCCTCTCACCAACTATTCTTTTTTCTAACACTAAATCTAACCCATCCGTATATCCGATTGGCTTTACCCTTAACATACATCCACAGGCTGACTTAACTCACCAGCATGGCCACTACTGTGTGGTTTTAGGAACATGGATAGATGGTGAGATCACATCCCATCCTTACCACTTACTCTCTGACTCTATGCACTTTCCTTCCCTTACCTGTAAGGTGGAGATTAGCACAGTAAGTTCCTCAAGGAGTTTTGGTAGCATTGAATGTGCGCTAATATGTGTGAAACCCTTAAACTAGCTCTTGGTCCCCTACCATTGTCCTGGTTGTTATCATCCTCATCCTCGTCCTCATTGAGTAGTGGTTGTCCCAGCTTTTACTTCCTTGCCCAGATTTCATGGGATCATCAAAGAAACCTTTAAAACAAAATCATGTCCTTCATTTTCATAAGTCCCGAACCGCCTGTAGCACAGCTATAAAGACAGTCAAAGTTATTAACACGCTGCCTCTAGCTTTGTTGGAGCTAGCTCCTGCTTACCCTCTGAGAGCGTATTCTTTTACTCTTCCCTTAGTCCATAATGCCTGGCTGTCCTTCTTTCTTTCCTCAGATTTAGCACTTGATATCATCTCTACCTGAGATGGCTTTCTCAGTGTATCTTTCTGGCTATTTTCCCCTACTGTGTCCAGGTCCCTCCTCGAATGACACAGTTCAGAATAGAGTTTCCTTGACCTTGTTGCCCCGAACAGCAGTTTCTGTCACTATTCATGCTCCTTTCTTTTTTCCTACTTTATTTTTTTTTCATGGTCCCCATCACTTCCTGACACCATGTATTGACTGCTTCTGTTTTTATTGCCTGTCTTACCTTGTAGAATGTAAGCTGCATGCTGGATGAAGTTAAACGCCATTGTGTCCAGCATTAGCTTTCCAGGCCCTCTGAATTTAACACTCTCCGGGTCCATTTCAGTCCCATTTATTCATGAACTTTTCTCAGTTACCATCAGAGTAATTGCAACCTCTGGACATCATCGCTCATATCTACATTCAAATTCATTTGCATATATACTTCATCTCTATTGTCCATTCGCAGTTTCTAATTATTTAGCCATCACATAAGTATTTCCTGTATCATTGCCTTAAACTGTTTCAATGGAAGACTTGTGTCTTTCTTTTGTTAATATGATATAAATATCTAATATGTATACTTATGAAAAGTGCTTATTGGACAAATGAGTAAATGAATGAAATTAAAGTGTGCCCTGGTGATCTGAGCACTAGACTTTCAACCAACTTCTTCTCAGTCTTTAGGTTCATCTTAAACTTGGAGAAGGATAGTATTAAACAGATTACATACTACGTATCTGCTGAATATCTTTTTATTTTTCATGACCCAGTGGTACTCGCACACCATCTCATAGATAGTGACATATACTCTCTCTCCTCCATCCGTCCACATATTTATGATAGCAGTGAAGTCAGGGTGTGTGCGCAGGTGGAATTCTTGACCTGCAGTATAGCTTGGGGACTGACAAATCACATTGCCTCTTTAGCAGCAATTTGAAGATGCACATCCCCCCACACACACATTATTCCATTATATAGATGAAGAGACCCCATCTCAAAAAGGCTAAGTTCAGATTCTAAAGGGGTGGCAAGCATGTTAATAATAAACATGAACCCCAATCTAATGTGATGTATTAGGTATAGAAGTGAATGGGAGATCCTGTCAAAGCAAAGCATTCTCTTTTCCCTGTTGGAAAGTAGCGTGTTCAGAGGGGATTCAGGTGAAGTGACCCCTGTTTAACTTTGATGAATCAATGGAAATCATCTAGACAAATGCAAAGGCCAAGACCAGTGCTCACCCAGAGGCTGCAGAGCATGAAACCAGAGAGAACAACTCCCAACAGGTGATGGGAGCCAAAGCCATTTAACTTCAAGCCAGTAGATGAACTATTTCTACCACAAACACGTAGTCTACCATACTGTGGCTAAGTTCAGGAGTCCCCTTGTGGGGTGAAGTGCAGCTCTCTTCGATAGAGCTGCCCCATGCCAGCACAGTGTTGATGCTCTCAGCTTCAGGCTCTTTAGGTTGCTACTGAGATTTCTGTCTGGATTGATACTTAGAGATGCCAATTTTTGTTTGCATTTTCAGAGCATCTCCCTCTAAACAGACAGCCACGGGCTGATAGTGACAGCAAAGCAAGAAATGATCCCTACAGAGCAGAACTAGGAAAATTCTGGGCTCTTGGATGAAGCATAGCCCGCTATCAGGTCCTGGAGAGCAATAGTCCTCTCGTTAATCTGAATCTCTGCATATTGTGAAATCCAACCACACATAGATTCGGAAATGAGGTTCAGTGAAGACTGTAATACGCTATGAGGATCAAATGCGCTTATTATATAAGAAGTGGAGACTCCAAAATGCCCTGGTTCACTAGCTAAAGCATCTTTCCACTTTCTAATCCTTTTCCCTTTCTAACTGCGGGCTGGCTGCTGGCAAGAGCTGCCCTCCACCCGCCAGCTTCTTCACAGAGTCGAGAAATCAACATGGTAATCATGCTTTGTTTCCATAGCAAGCGCTCCCAGGGCTCGGAGCAAAGCGGCCCTTTCCAGCTCCTGCCAGAGTGTGTGTGGCAAAGGAAGATTAATTAGCTGCTCACTAATTGACAGTATTTCCCACCGCATCTGCTTGTGCCTGATGTGAGTTGAAATGTCTCTATTTGAATGTGTGTCGCTGATTGAATGTGTATAAAATTTAATGCCCCCTTTCAAACTCCTGAGTTCCCTGGTCCTGGGTTCTCGCTTTTTAGATGGCAGAGATGGTCAGGGGATGTGGGCACAGATGGAGTCTGCGGGAGTAGAGGGCCTTGAGGTGCAGCCTGATGACTGGCAGATCACACTGCCTCTTTAGAGTTTTTGTTTTACTAAGATGTTAAATGAGATCCATGGGCTCCTGTGTTTCCTGGTGTTCCAGAAGGATCAGTTCTCTTAGGATAGCCTATACTTTGTAAGAATGGGGTTGAGTAGATTTTGTCACCCAGCAGAACTTTCTGTCACAGTGGAAAGGCTCAACAACCATACCATTTATCTCCCAGGCAGAAAACACCTGGTTTGTTTCTCCCCGGTCACACCTTGATGCAAACCCCAAGCGGTACAACTTGTAGACACTTGATTGTAAAACTGGAGTTTAAATGGTATTTGTTTTTAATTAGTTTAGATTTAAGTAGTCCAATGTGGAGGAGAACTAACATTTAGGTTCCAGTAGCTACAGGGCTGCGGTTTTGGTGACTAAGTAGATTGGTGAAGACTTCATTCTGCTAGAAAATGCTCTTCAGGTTAGATGATGTTTTAGCCCCCTCAGCATCTCCTTAAGTGTCAGGCAAAATGTGCAGGGGAAATGCACCAGGCTGATTTCTCCTCGCTCCACACTAGGGAGATGGTGTTTGGTCCCTGCTAGGCAAAACAGTCAGTCAGGCTTGGATAATGGCGTTAGCATCCTCGGTTTTAGGACCTAAGATAATTTAACCCAGAGGATTTCGAGTACACTCCACCTACAGAAGGCTTGCCTGAGGGAAACTATCTTGGAAGTACACTGCAGAAAAGTAGAAAAGGTCAAGTGCACTCTGGTTGCAGCCAGAGTACAAACGTTCTGGGCTCTGTCCACCCAACTTGTCCCACAGGCTGCTGATGGACTAGGAAGCTTCTGCTGGCCCCATATTTTCAGGCCATGGTGAGAGTAAACATCAGAACCTGGAGAAAGATTTAAATGAAGTTAACTTTCTCAGCCTTGTAAGTCTCTATTCTTTCAAAGACCAGAAGGAAAAGTCGGGGTTTTCCAAAGACAGATCAGAGCTCTGTCAAGGCTACCTCAGGACTTCATGAGGCTCCGGGGGTGGGGATGTGGGAGAGGTTTTGTCAACGTGGCCTTCAGAGTCTGTCACTAAAGGCTGAGGGGTGGTGATGCTGCTGCAATGTGTGGGTACCTACACGCAGGACAAGTTTGAGAAGCAGGAACCATCAGTTACACGTGGTGAAATTTTGAGGGGCCAATGTCAAGGTATGACCTCTGAGACATGATCCAAGAAGGTTGCCTTCTATGAGAGAGGAATCACTCCTGTGAGAGGAAAACGTGAAATTACCAGGAACTGGGGGTTTCCAGAATTTTTTATCTCAGAATTATGTAAT
Organism: Microtus ochrogaster; assembly: GCF_000317375.1. NCBI lineage: Eukaryota > Metazoa > Chordata > Mammalia > Rodentia > Cricetidae > Microtus > Microtus ochrogaster. Next base: position 1,091,955 of record NW_004949186.1, read on the forward strand.
CCACACCATGTACAAGGAATCCCACAATAAGTGCCAACATCTCTGATTGTGGCTCCTGGAGAAAAGGGAGGGGCCCATCACACAGTTCCCAGAGCAGGCATGCAGGCCAGGGTTTGTAGCAAAGCGGTGCATTGCTCTCTCAGACGGGGGAGGCTCACATTACCTCGATTACCCTTCCCCAGGTGCTAAGGTAAGCAGCTACCAGTAACCTTCCAGAAAGCTGAGTCACAGGCAGCATGGCTGTGATTTTTCAATCTTTCTCAACCACTATAAAGCAAGCAGTAGGACCTGCTAGACTTTACGTCAATATTTTAACTAAAGACTACAACTGTGGCAGCCATGTTACTGTATATATGTTCCCCCAAGTCTAATTTTCATTTAGAGCCAAAGTTGTTGGCAAGGGCTTTGTCTTTTGCCATATGTTTGGACAAGTATGGCATTATGAGGAGGACTTATCACACAAGTGCCATTTGCTATTATTTTTCTTGGCTTTATCGCATTTCTGATTGTCTTTTCTTGCAGCTCTCTCAATCAGTAACCCAATTACTATTTATTATTTATAGATATTACTATCTCTACTGCTGTGAAGAGACAGAAACCATGATCAAGGAGACTTTTAAGAGAAAGCATTTAGTTATTGGCTTGCTTGCAGCTTCAGAGAATGAGTTACGAACATCATGGTGGGGAGCATGGCATCAGGCAGTTATGATACTGGAGCAGTAGCTGATACCTGAGCCACAAGCAGGATGGAGAGAGAGAGAGAGAGAGAGAGAGAGAGAGAGAGAGAGAGAGAGGTGGGATAGGCTTTTGCAATCTCAAAACTTACGAACAGTGATCACCTTTATCCAACAATGCAATGCTTCTTAATCTTTTCTAAATAGTCCTCCAACTAGGAATCACACATACAGATACAGGAGCCTATGAGGGCCATTTAGTTCAACCACTACATGGTTGAATGAAAAATAGAAAGATGGTGATATTGATAAAAATATAGATATTCTTTTAAGGCAAGCAATAAAGGACTTTCTCTAAATGCTTAACTTATTCCAAGCAATGTTTACATTAAAAAAATAAAGCAAATGAGAAGGGTGCTCATTTGCTCTGTGTGACAGTGACCTAGATGCCATCTTGGTTTCTGTCTCTTCACAGCAATGGAACAGTAACTAAGACAAGCCAGCAGGTTGAGAGGCCTGTAGCAGACTTCCTCAAGATTTAACCTTGAAAACAAAAGCTGGCCAGATTTTTGATTCCAGGAGACATCCTTGTGATGACTTCCAGAAAGACTCTCAGCTGAGGGCCGCTGCTCTGGCCAAGGCCTTGGCATGACACTTTTTCAGGGAGTGTCTCCATTAATTGAATAGAGACATTCAATTTGAATCATTAGAGTCACTATAATATTTCTTCAATCTCTAAGCCAGTTTCTTTCAGAAAATCATAGCACTGAATTATTTCTCAGGAGCCTTTCAGAAGTAGAATGTATAAGGAGGAGACTCCCATTTAATTACTCTTGGTCTCGTGAGAATCCTGAACCTTGTACATTTTTTTGTCACCAATGTCTAGCACAGGTTCAGGCCCATGGCTAATAAATTAGATGAAAATCTAATAATAAATTGGCTAATAAATTGAATGCAACTGAAAATAAGGCAATATTTTAAAATGAAAAGTTGTATAAACTAAGGCAGCTACAGTGATAGGCTGCTAAGTATCTATAATCCCAGGACTTGGGAGAGGGAGGTAGGACAATTAGGATGAGCCCCTGGCTACATAGAAAGTTTGTGGCCAACCTGGGATACATGAGATCCTGCCTTAAAGCAAAACAAAGGCAAAAAGAATCAAAATTGATTCTTTTCTGTCCTCGCCTTCATCTCTGGGTTTTTCCTTGGGTTATAGTTAAGCAATATTGATTCTGAATATTTTAAATATGATCCAAGCAAAATCTTCCTAAGAAATAAATTAAAGAAGACACTAGATGATAGAAATACTTTCCATGTTTATGTATTGATTGAAAATAGTAAAAACAGCAGTCTTACCAAAAGTGGCCTATGGAGTCAATAAATCCCATCAAAACTCCAGTGATTCACAGAACTAGAAAAAGGAACCCTAAAATTGGTGTGAAAATGCAAAAGATCCCTAATAGCAAAGCAATCATAAGTAGAAAGAACAATACTAGAAAGATCACCAATACCTGAGTTCAAATAACACTACAGAGCCATAGTAACAAAAGTGTTGGTACTGGTACAAAATCAGACTTGCACAGCAATGAAATGCAATAGAGATCCAAATAAAGTCACACCGACACAGTCACCTAATTTTTGGCAATGATAAGAACAAAGTGTTGATATGTGTGAAAGCACCATGATGAAATCCATGACTTTATATGCTAACTCACAAATACTAATACTAGTGATGATGATGACGGAGGAGAAGAAGATAGAAGACCGTCCTTCTGAAGTGACCTCTCAAGTATAGAAAGTAAGATCCTTTATCTAGTGCATTCCATCCTGGAGTTCCACAGCTCTGATTTCTATCTAGGGATGGAAAGACCCTGTTGCAATCCAGAGTATCTCCACAGCAATAATCCAGGATGCTGCCTGTGTTCCGTGGCTGTGCTGGCTTCCTCAGGGAGTGTTTCTGTTGGTGGTTAGTTCCCCATCAAGATCTGTCAGGTTAAGCCCTTGGTCTCCATTAGTTCCTAGCTATGTGCTCCTGTAGAATCTAGGTTTCCCTCTGTCCCATCTCAGTTCAGTTTGTAGCTCCACCTGCCAAAGCAAGAGCTGTAATTCCGTCTTGTTGGTGAGCTCACTGCTCCTAAAAGATATAGGAAAACTGCCTACTCTACCAAGGAAGGGCTGCAGTAAAAATGGGAAAGGACTGTGAGTAAAAATCTCAGCCAGAGCCCTCAAGCACCTTGGGGCTGGCAATCACGTGTCAAGTCCGGGGTTACCCTCTTAAGACTTTGCTTTTGGAATGTGAAAAGCTCTTGGTTATGGGCTGTAGCTGTTAATAAATTCGTCACGTGGAGATGGATCACATGTAAGCAGAGGCAATTTAGAACTAAGGGGTCTGCACGGCTCATTACTTTTCCCTCTGCCGCAGACCTCTGGCTTAATAAATCTAACGGGTAAGGTACGAATTATTTCTCAGAGAAGACTGCGACCCCAATGGACTGGTGACACCTTTTTACACACCCTCCTCCCTGGAACACTCTTCTCGCCACCAGCTATACAAGTAAACTCTTTGGAATCATTCCCCATGATTGATTGAAATGATAAAAGTGAGAGCTATTGAGACTTTAAAATGGAAGGAGAAACCTCAGGTTAGAAAAATGGAGAACTTATTTTTTTTTTCTTCGTTCCGTGAAATTACTTACATCCTCTCAGGAGCCAGTAGAGGATTTTGCTTGATATCTGCCTACAGTCACGTGAAATTCACTTTCCCAGTTGTTCACAAGGACGTGATTAATGAGGAACTGGAAAAATCACCCCTCCGGAAGCCTGCTCGTTACAACCATGGCCTACTTCTCCAAAAATGGACTCGGAGGAGTCTCGTTTGAGACGACTGGAAGAGAGAGCCAGTTATGGCAACCCCTAGGACTTGGGGGAGGAAGATGCCAAGAACAGAGCTGAGGTAGAGGTCTGGGTTGAACACAACGAAAAAGCAGTTAAGCCATGAAACTTGCCATTATATAAAAAAAGAAATGCTAAATCCGGCAAACCCTGACAAGTTTGCGTAAGGACAACCGGACAACATGATGGCATGTGGTTAATGATGTGGCACAGGCTGAACAACTCCTCATGTTGACACAGTTAGGCTGGAGGTGCACATTGGAGTAAGAACAAGAATGACAGCAACTTCCGGTTACGAAGAGAGCTGCTTGGGAGCTGGCCCCGGGCTGGAGTTTGTTCTTTCGACTTTCACCCCCCTGCTAGCTTGTCTTCTGTTTTGAAGAATAATGCTGTCCCTGGCATAGTCTTCTATTCAGAGAGATCTGTGGTTGTCTTTCCATAAAGCAATGCTTCCCTTTGTGATCGGTTGGCTGATGAGAGCGTGTGTGAATGTAATTAAAATATCGAACCCTTTGGAAGGCTTGGTTGTTGTGAAGTTGGAGTCTGCTCTCCCTGGGCATTTTTCAGCCACTCTTCCCTGCAGGTCATAGGGAATCTCTTGATGGATCCTGCTGCTCTTCATCATCCCGTGCCACGGTGTAGCTCAAAAGAGCCATGAGATTTGTCTGATCCAGAACTGATGCTCTGTGGTCCACCTTAAGCCTCATGTCAGAGAGGCAGGGACGGCGGTCATTCTTGTCCTGCTCTATGAGGTCAGTTGGAGACATGGGGGAGGGGTGTCCGTGGATCCCCAACAAGTGAGCACAGAGCATGATAAGACCCAAAGTTGAGTGTTGTAGCCTAGAGGACCGGTGGCAATTCCCAGGAGGGCTCAGTGAGAATGAGAATGAGCAGGAAATGCTTCTGGGAGTTTGACACGAAGACGTGAAGCAAAAGCGCATAGGTCTCAGAGTCAGCCAGGCCCAAGCTCAAACCCAGTGACACTCAGCACTTTACCCCAGGTACACACTAAATGGCCTCACTAAACCAGGAAACTGGCACAAAACGGTCAAAATCTGGGGTTGTTCTTCCTGGTGATAGAACCCCAAAGATAAATGGCTGCCTTGATCCTGTGACCCAAAGTATTACAACATGGAAAAATTGCAAGAATCAGACAAATTTACAAGAGCTGGCAAATGTCTCTTATTTCTGTGGAACAGCTTAATGTTTCTTGAAAAGGTAACTGGTATTAGTAATTTTTTCTTTGTTCGTTCTTTTAATAAGTACTTTATCAATTACTTAAAATTTATCAAAAGTATGCTAGGAATATCTAATAAGAAAACCCTGGTAATTTCCCTTATGTATTTTGAGTCAAATTGGCTAAAGATGTAAAGTAAACGGTAATGTTGGCGTAAATCTATGAGCTGTAGAAGGGGCCATACAGGACATATAAGTAGGAGAGCTAAGACCATGTATGGGGTCTGGTGGGGTTAGGGATGTGAGGATGGACGTCTGTGAAGAAGCAGCTTTTAGATTGTGATCTAGAGGGTTTAAATGAATTTAATATCAGGGACAGAAAGGGTACATATAGAAGAAAATATGGCAGCAGAGACCTTGCAGCCATTGTGGAAGAGGATGGGCTGCCAGAGGGCATGTCAATCTGAATCTATGTCCGAGGATACAGGCCCTGAAGGTCAAAGAGTTGGAACATCCATCACAGCCAAGGGAAGTGATTGAAGTATTTTAATATCTCTCAGGTCTGGAAGAGAAAATGACCTGAAACAGAAAAGGGATGAAAATATGGAGACCACACTTTCCAGAGTCCTTGAAAACCCTAACAGAAGCAAGAGATTGAGTGATGGTGTTGGACACAGAGACGAGTGTCCTGGACAGCTGGGAGGTAATATCCAAAACATAAGGAGAGACTTCCTATTAGAAGGTGAGAAAAATGGCACCCAGAGAGAAAAACCATACCAAGGAAGGTCAGTGACCTTACAGACTAAATGCCTGGTAGAACCTTTGGGCATACAGGAGACTTCACATTCTTACTTTCCTTGGGTGCAGTAGAGGAAAGGAAAGGGCAGAGTACCTATTCTCTTCTTTTGTCAATAGAGGGGTACTTAGGAAGTGATAGAATATTCTGGAAGCCTGAGTAGGATCTGAACGGTAAGAATATCAGAACTTTGCTTCTGGAGGGAGCAAAGATCTTCATGGGAAGTTCGGGGAAGCGTTGGAACTCATGGAAGACGAAGACCTCTGGGGACTGAGAGCTGTTCTTGGGAAGCATCAGTGTGAATAAAACATGGCAGAGGAAAGGTACAGGCTGATTTGTGGGTCTCAGGGAAGGAAAGTCCCCACCCACCACACCTCCGCTCCCAGTCCTTTTTGGCCAGAGACTATTGTTAAGTCTAATACTTACCAGCTTTGGTTCTTTGAGAAGAGCGACCTCCTTGATGTTTGATTACAATTTCACATTTTTATTTTAAGTTGTGTTGGCAGACTTTTCAAGGCATGGAGTTGGAAATGGTTGCAAGTGGGTGATTATTTATTTCCCCAACACCCTCAGACAAGACCGGAATGGATTCACAGGGTCAAGCGCAGCTCAGGGAGTAAAGTGCTGTCCTTGTCTTAGGTGGGGATATTAAACACATCATGGGAGACCTCAGACAGAGAGTCAACTCACACATGACGTGATGCACTGGAAAATTCCTTTCGGTACAGCTTGTATGAGAAGGAGATGGTCATAGTCTGATCCCATAGGGTCATGTGTGCCGACTTCAACCCTGCATCTGCATCTGACTTACTCATTTTTCTCCGACTTGGAACAGAGCTCTTGAAGACAAGCCAAGGATAACTCCCAGGACTGCGATGCTCTGTAACTGGCAGGAGTCAGTTTGCTCCTTTTCTTCTTCAGCAGCTGCTTTTTCTTCAGACTGTGGGTTCGCCCATCCTGGGCTCCCTCCTCCCACCGTGGCAATGGAAGACAGAGTAAATGAATACAGGCTGTGGGAACTGATCCCCACCCTACAGAGGACAGGATGAACGCAGCAAGCTAGCCTGTGCGGAGCAGGCTCCTCCCCTTCTTGTTTACCTACCCTCTGACTTAATCTTTGCCCCCAGCTACTGTATTTGGCTGCTTGGAATTTCCAGCCAACCCCATGTAAAATGTTGCCCGCACTGATGAGAGCAGGCCTCTGGGGGAGCACTTTATAGACTTACGGGGTGTCATTTTTCCAAGCCCTGTCTCTCCCCATCAGCTGCATGTTTTATTACCCTGCCATCCTTTATTCCAGCTATTTTTGTACACTCATCAATCTTTTCTCTGCTCAGTTGGCAGCGGCACGTCACCCTAGAGGTGAACATTTATTCAACATCCACTCCATCAGAAATGCAAATCAAAACAACTTCGAAACTATTTTTTTGTCAATCAAGCTGGCAAATCTTGTTTTTATTTTTAATATTAATACCCAATGTTGTCATGTTTCTACAAAATTAGGAACTGTAATTTTCTACTGGCAAGGATATAAATTGCTCAGACTTTCTAGAACAGGGCTTCTCAACCTTCCTAGTACTTTAATACAGCTCCTCATGTTGTGGTGACCCCCAGCCATAGAATTATTTTTGTTGCTACTTCATAACTGTAATTTTGCTACTGTTATGAATTGTAATGCAAATATCTGTGTTTTCTTATAGTATTAGGTGAACTCTGTGAAAGGGTTGTTTAACCCCCCCCCAAGGGGTCACAACCCACAGGTTGGGAAGAGCTGTTCTAGAAGGTAATAGAACAATTTTTTCTCACATCTTGAAAATATTTATATTATTTGACTTGGCAGATATACCCTGAGAGCCCATGCTCAGCTCTCAGTTTTGTTTTTGAGATGATTTCATGAGTTTGCGTTATTATATATGCTGACTCACTTACCAGTGAGAAATTGAACCCAGAGAGGATGGGTAACTTGTAGAAGGTTGCACCGTAAATATTAATGAGAAATGGAAATGGCACAACTGCAAATCTCAAACATAATAATCACATGTCAAATGATGCTAGAGATACATTGTTATACTGAATACAGACAGTTTCAACAACGTTATCCTTAGAGCCGGGCACATAGCACGTCTGCAAATCCTAGCACTTGGGAGGCTGAGGCAGGAGGATCTCAAGTTCTAAAGCAGCCTGAGTTTGGACTAGATAGACAGTAAGTTTATACTGAGCTGCATGCGGAGAGCCTTCTATTTTTAAAAAAGAAAAATAACTAACCAACCAAATAAACAAACAAAAAAAAATCCCATAACTCTTCAAAGACAAAGATGGGAGGCAACCTGGATATCCATTGATGAGGAGTTAAGTTTTAAAATTATAATACAATCACACAGTTAGAGATACACATTAAAATTATTCTTGTGGGCTGAAGAGACGGTTCGACTGCTAGAGTGCTTGCCACATAAACATCAGGATCCCTGGTACTCAAGTAAAAAGCTGAGTGAGGCAGTATGCATCTGTGGTCCCAGTGCTGGGGCGGGGCTGGGCGTGTGGGAACATAGGGACAGATCTCTGAGGCCTGCTGCCTGCTAGTTTAGCCGAAGGGGTGAACTCCAAGTTCAGTGAGGAATCCTGTTCTTAGAAAATATAGTGGAGAACAACAAAGACACCTGAAGTCGACTTCCGGCCTCCACACACACAGACATGCACGCGCAAGGACGCCCCTGCACACAAGTGCACACACACAGGCGTTACAGAACAGCGTTTAAGTACCCAGGGTTCACTATAGACCGCTTAGTGAGCTGCTACGGCAGAAGGTACAATGTAATCTCAGCGTTTATGAACGGAGCACACAGGCATAGAGGAGACCAGAGGATGTAAGCCAAACGCTAACAGTGCTAGTCCTGACTACTGGAAAGGGAACAGCCTCCAATGCCGCTACCCTATCTGCGTTTCCTCATTTTCTGCAGTGACCCTGGATTTTTTTTTTTAGCATGGGGAATGATTTGAAAGTCAATGTTGAGTCCATTAGCGCTCCATTTTTTTAAGCGCTTGCTGTCTGCCCACTGGGAGGCAGGTGTTTAGAGGGTCATTCACAGCTCTGTGAGGCCCACGTGGAAAACGAAGGCCTGCAAGGCTTGGCACGGATGCGGAGTGGTGGGCTCTCTGGGCTCCTAGCCTCTCTGGATGATTCTAGAGCCTGAGGTTCAGTGGGTGAGAGCTAGGGTTTCAAAGCCAGCCTCTGAGCTGCTGGCTAGCCATGAGTGTGCTTCTTCCGACTGGTACCTCAATCGCCTCTTATGTAAATTTGGGTAATAATGGTGTCTGTCGTGTAATGATGAGGATTAAATGAAGTAATTATGTAAGGTGCTTGAACAGCACGAGGCGTGTTGTATTCAAAGGGCCAGTGTCAATAAAAAGGCTGGTTGGTGCTGGGCAGCCAAATCCATGCTAAACTGTGGTCAGCTTTCGCCACTTAACTGGGTGACCTTGAACAAGCTCCCCAATTTCCCTGTACCCGTTGCATTATCTTTTGTGTCAAGTGCACACTGCACAGTAATGGCTCGGGATGATGATTGCCCTAATCACTCCATCAGCCTGTCTGTGTTTTCTCCCCACTGTGTGACTCAGTTGCCTGTCGGGAAGGGGCCCTCTGCTCCAACTGAGCTGTGACCTTGGGGCTGCTGGGGCAGAAGGGCTCTTGCAAAGATCCAGCTTTGGGGGGAAAGCTTAAAAACAGAGACACATGGCCTCTGTCCGTGGTACTCAAGAGGGGGATCTGTTTGGATTCTACCACGGGAAAAGAAGCTCTTGAGTTTCACCCGTTTCTCCTCTTTTTACAACAGATTCGTTAGCTGCGCGATTAGAAGAGCTCCCCAAATGTTTGTTTCTTTTAATAGTGTTCGACAACAACCACCACATCCATCTGTCCGCCATTTACCTCCACCTCTAGAGCCTGGAATGGCTGCAATTCTCAGAGCAGCTGTGAGAGAGGAAAGACGAGAGGGAAGAAGCAATTCAAGGCTGCAAGGATTGCGGCTGCGCAGCCCGAGCAAAGAAACTGCCGCAGTCATCAAGGTGTCTGAGTCTTCCGTCTAAGGGAACACAGGGGAAGCCAGAGATGAAGCCGGGCTCGAGAGATTCGCCCTTCAAATCAGAAGCCTCTCGTGCCGCCATCTCCTGCCCCGCTCCCCGTGTCCCATGTACCAGCTGGGCCAAGAAACATGTTTGTTTTTCCCTGGACCTCCCAGAAGGTATAACTTGGAATGATACCTTATCCAGCTCCGGGAAGAGAACCGCTGATGGTAGTGGCTTTTGGGGATGTGACCTGGTCCAAGATCACTGGTGCCTGGGATGATTACAGAGAGGCCGCCCAGCTCAAGCTAAGGGCTAATAAGGGCTCAGTACCTGGGGTGAAGCTCTGCGTGAATTACAATGCCCTGTTTTGGTAGCCTGTGCCCAAGCCTGATCCATGCCGCCGCAAGCCAGACCGGAAATGAGTTAGTGTTGTCTGGCTGGGAAAGCTGGTCCTGGGTGAGGGCCTTACATAGATCACATTTATTTAGACAACATTTCTTTTACAGGGTTTCAAGGAGAATTGGTGGCTGGCCTGGAGAGATCGATCGGGAAATCATAGGGCGGGGAGTAGGGGTGGGGGGCAACTCAGGAAGAAAAGACGGCTGAATTGAAGGTCAGTTCACCAGCACAGTGTGTTCTCAAGAAGGGCAAGTCATGGATGTTCTGGGTAGGAGCTGGTATATTGAGCCCCATGACCAGGACTAAGCCCACTGTCTGCTTTATTGCCTCTCATGAGCTAAGTAAAGCTTTCATATTTTTTAATGGTTAAGGGACAAAACAAAGAAACAACACTACGTTTGTTAACGCGTAAAAATTATACGAAACTCAAATATTAATGCTGATGTGTGCTTCATTGCTGACCTCATGCTACCTCAGAGTTGCAGAGTAGCTATGGAGAGTCTCTGTGGCTCTTTGCAGAAAGTCTTGGAGGACCCCTGTTCTAGTGCAGTGGTTTTCAGACTTCTGTGCCTTAGAAAACACCTGGAGGGACCATTAGACCAGATCATCAGCTTTGTCCTCAGCTGTGGCATCAGCTGGTGTGAAGAAGCCTCTGGAATTTGCCTTTCTAAGGAATTCCCTAGGGATGCTGATGCTGCCGGCCAGGGTCCCCACAAAGAGAACTAGGGTCAAGAGAAACAGGGATGAGATGTTGGGGGTCAGAGACGAGCAGGGGCTCTGAGGAGAATGGATTCCTGAAGAAGGTCAAAGCTAGAGAAGCAGAGAAAACAGTCAGTCACGGAGAGGAAGGCTGTAGCGGGGGAGCTTGGCAAACAGGAACCACTTTGTGACTGAAATATGTGCACTGACAAAAGGCAAGTTGTCAAACTCATGACTCCAGTTTTTAAAAATCTCTCTTCGAACTTTTTGCCTGTGTCTCAGACAGAGGAAAGGGTCTTGTGTTTTGGTCACCCACCAACTCCTGCTAAAGCATGCCAGAATTTGGTGGCCGTGGATTTGGGGACTGTCTTTTTTCCTGAGGGTTTGGTAGCTGAGACGGGTTCCACCAGAAGCTTAGCTGCCAGTCTCCTTAGTGGCTGCCTGGGTGGTGACATTTCACCACTGGGTCAAGAGGGGACCCTGGCGTAGCTGGGCCTCCCTTTCCCTGTGGGCCTCCCCACATATCTTTCTAGGAGGGTGCCCACACTTTCTCCATGGTGGCTTAGGGCTCCCAGGAGCACAGGGGTAGAGACCACTTATCTTTTCAAGGGTCAGCCGTAGTGCTATGTTCTCCCCCCACACACAGTCAGAGTGAGTTATAGCCAAGCCAGTCTGCAGTGGCGCAGGGGATAGGGCAGTGTAGTCACCAATGAGAAAGCCCCTTAGCAGTCACCAGAGAAACAGATCAAAGTAGCATTTGTCCAGGAAAGGTTTCCCAAAACAAAAGGATAAAGAGGGTACTCTCCAAGGGAAGAGGGGACAGGGGTAACACTAAAATTGCTGATCATTTTGGGGTATTTTCTGAGAACATAAAGTACCAGAAGCATTTATGGAGTAATAACGGGTGTTTTTCCATTTCATTCCTTAATTGTGTCCACACAGTTTATAATCGTATGTATTTTTTAATTTGACCAAATCTGCCGGGTTACTGGCAATTACCTCAATTGCCTATTCATGAAAAAGCTCACCAAAGAGGTGAGCTAAGATTGCCTTGAAGCTAAGCAATGGGCTGAGTGCCTTGCTAACCTTCTTTACGTTTTAGCCCGTGCACACTGGCGTGTCCCTTTACACTGCTGACTGCACATCTGATCTTGCATTGTGCTTCCTGCACACCCTTCCATTCTGCCCCACCGTGCCCATTCGTTTGTAATTACAAAGACTTTTCAACTTAGAGTGTACGACATCTTAGATTTTCATCTAATACTCTTGCCATACAAGCAGGCACAACGCTAACTGTTCCTTGTAATGACCTCACAGTATTTTATTGCGTTACTTAGCTAATCTTCAATCATAAGACAATTAAAAACGTACGTTCACACAAAACCTTGACTATCCACAATAGTGTTACTCATAGCAGCCCCCAAGGCGAGCCGTACTAATGACTATCAGCTGATGAGTGGATAAATTGGTTTGCATCAAGCAATTTTCTGTGCAATAAAAAGAAATGAAGTACTGTGATGTACTATGACACGGATGAGTCAGGGAAACACTGCTAAGTGAAAGGAACTAGATGCAAAAGGCCACCTGTAGTAAGAGGTAGTAGGAAGCTGCTTAATTGTTCCCAGCTGTTCAGCCCTGAAATAACCTCTCAGAAACTGTATTAATTAAATCACTGCTTGGTCTATTAGCTCTAGTTTCTGATTGGCTAGCTCTTACATCCTAATCTAACCCATCTCCATTCATCTGTGTACCACCATGTGGCTGTGACTTACAAGCAAGGTTCCACCCTGAATCTGTCTCTGGCAGGGCTACATGGCTTCTCTTGACTCTGCCTTCTTTCTCCCAGCATTCAGTTTAGTTTGCCCTGCCTACCTCTATTCTGCACTGCCAGGTCCAAGACAGCTTCTTTATTAACCAATGGTATTCACAGCATACGAAGGGGAATCCCACATCAGCTACTTATGTTATCTTCTCATTTCTGCACAATGGAAAGCCACCCACATAAGAAGCAGGCTTAGTCTTTTATGCACGGCATCCTATTCTTCCTGGTTGTTGGAGGGGCTTTTCCCTCATGGCCTCACTACTTTTCTGGCACATTCTGCTTCACTTATGCCACCACCTCTCCCTGAACACGGGGACCTTGGTGACTCTCACATTCCCTCACTGCATTGCTGCGCTCACAGCTGCCTTTGTTGCAGCCATGGCTGAAACTGAAGCTTACAGGTCTATTCCTCCAGGCCGGATGCTGCTGCTCTCCAGACTCCCTTGGCCTTTTCCCTTGCTGACTTTCTTCTTAGCCATCTCCCAGTCTCAGCACGGAATCTCTTGTTTCCTGCCGTTCCTCTCAGGCTTTTGGCAAGTGTTCCCTCTCTGCTAGAAATGTGCTCCACACTTCTTCAACGTCTGAGTTCTTACTCATTTATTCAGATTGAGCTCAAATGTCAGCTCTCGCAGGAAACCTCACAAACTATGTGGGCTTTCTTCTGTGCTCTGACGCACACTGAGAATGTTCTGTGCACTCTTCACATTGGACTTCACTAATCTTTCAGGTTATAATCTCATGTTACACTGTTTATTTTGGAACAGGGCCTCGATATGTAGATTAGCCTAGCCTGGGATTCATGATCTTCAGACTCTAGTTTTCTGTTTACTCAGTTTATAAACCGGGACCAACCCACCCAGTTTTTGTTTGTTTATTATTGTTTTCATATAGAGAAATTAGCAGACAATGAACATTCATTAGGAGTCAGATTGCTCAGTAGCAATGGCAGCAAACACTTTTTTGTGTGCCTACTGAATACACCATCTTGACTACTTCATTTGTGTGAATTTACTTAGCCTTCCCATAGGCACTTGGAGCAGGCACATTACTATGCCAAATCTTTAAATGAATGGACTGAGAAAAAGAAATCCTTTTCTCTAAGTTAGCTAAGGCCACACAGGTATCAAATGTTTGTGTGTGTGTATGTGTGTGTGTGTATGTGGGTGTATGTATGTATGTATGTATGTATATATATATATGATAAAACACACATGTATAATAAATAATATGTAATAAAAGATGAAGATTTTTAAAAAATTGGCTCACATAAATTGTGAGAGGTGGTAAGTCTGAATTTTGTAGCAGAGGTAGGAGGCTGGAAATCCAGGCAAAAATTGATGTTACCATCTTAAACCTCAAGTGCATAGGGTAGCCAATAGGCTGGAACTCAGACAGGGTTTCTAAATTGCAGTCTTGAGGCAAATTCTTTTTGTGTCCAGAAACCTTGGCTTTGCCCATAAAGATATTCAACTGATTGGAGTTGGCCTACCTGCTCTAAGAAGTATAATTTGTTTTAAGTCAACCAACTATAAACATTAACCACACCTAAAACACCTTCCCCTACCACTTCTGGACTAATGTGGGCTGCAAAAATGAGTACCAAAAGTCCAGTCAAATTGACATATAAATGAACTAGCATGTTGCTTATGAGTGATGGGTATCCAGGGCTGGGAAGAGAAAGACTCAAAGCAAAGAATGTAGGTTACCTCCAGCTGAGGAAGGATGTTAAAGTTTGTTCTGTCGTGGCTTACATTGTCTTATTTTCTCTTCGCTTCTGTCATTGTCCCATATCCTCTCTTTCCAATGCTCCGGATGCTCCCCCACCTCCCATCAGTTGTTTCTGTCTTTCAGCTTCCTGGAAGTCCACCCTGCTCTTCCGTGCTCAGAAGAGATGTTGATAAGAACCCTGGCCTGCTCCACAATGTCCGTGACTCTCCTCATTAGCTCTGGACTCCTCAAAGGCGGGACAGCTCATGGCTCTTGGAACTCCAAACCTTGAAGGGACACTCAGTGGCCAATATGGTCAAATTTTCTTACTTTATTGATGAGGAAGATGGATGTGATGATCCGCTTGCATCTGTGGAGACCAGGACACGATTTCAGCTCTGTGCTGTTAAACTCAAGATTTCTAGATGTTCTAGACAAGAGAACTATTGGATTTCAGAAGCTGAAGGGCCTTAGGGGAGGAATTAGATAGTGCCTTAGGTATGGGGACGAGAACTCCTTCAAGATTCCTAACCTTCTTGAACTAAACTTTTAAATTTGTGAAAACGGTTAAATCACCACCTCTTGAGCTTTGATAACCATCCAGACCACCCAGCTACTTGTTAAAAAGTAGCTTTTGAGTGACGTTGAGCCTGGGCATCTGTATTTCTACTCAGCATCCAGATGATGTCTATTCTACCAATTCACAAGCCATCTTTTGACTAAAAGGGAATAATGAATGTCTCCAAGTCTACCTTAAATTTTACAAGTCTTTGGTGCAGTGAGTTCAGGCTTGGAATGGACCTGTCAGGGGGGTGCAAAATAGGAAGAGGCACAAATTCAGTTGTGCCTAGTCTTCTCTGTACATTTTTTTTTTGTTCCCAGCACTTCCATCTGCATAGGATCGCAATGTATTGAAGTTTACCTGCAAAAGTCTTGATTTATAACTTTGCTGTGATGAATAGGTGCTCCATGTTGGAGAATAAATGATATGATCACCCACTTCTATTTTTCTTTTGCTCATCATCAGTGTTTATAGAACACAGAAGTCATTACACTTGGCATCTTCTAAGACAAGAAAGGTGAGTCCCCAATAGTTCTTCCACACAGACTGCCAGGACCTCAAGCTCTCTAAGTGTCTATTTTCCCTTCTTGCCGACAGTGGGTTGCGTTCACAGATTGTTTTGGCTAGGCCTTCTCCCTTTCCGGCCCGCCCAAGATGTGGGACCCTGGGAAAAACTGCACACTGTTGTTTGTTTTGTGGTAAGCAGCAGAAAAGCTCACTCAGGAAGATTAAAAACTCAATGGAAAAATACCTCATGGGTGATCTCTCCACTTCCTAGGCTCAGGGAATCAGTGTGTGGGTGTGAAGTTCCCCAGTTCAGGGGCAGCCTCTTGCAGTGAGCATCTATTCCCACATAACTAAAGGTGTTCCCTAAAGTGCCAGCAGATCAGATCTGACCCTAAATGGTGAGCCTACCCCTTGATTTTTCTCCTATCTACAGTTCATCTGACTACCTCTTTAATGGATCTCTGTCAAGGGACTATATCCTCAGAGGCGCCAAAATATATTATTAACTCTCACCTTCTATTATTAAGCTCGTAGCCTTTGTTCACTTATCCATCCATTTAACAAATAATTTCTAAGGGTCTACTGTGTGCCAAGAAAGCACATAACCCATTACTTGGCTGAAATTAAGAAGTGGATTACGATTTACCCTGTAGATCTTATTTCCCAACTGAAAGAACCTGGGAGGCAGTCAGGCTTGTCAAAAAACCTGAGTGCAATAGATGTGGCCTCCATTTTTAAAAACCTGTGATTATTTCAAAATGTAAGAGCCTGTGTTCGAAGAACAGAAAAGAGATGTATAACTGACCTCAGGGTGATTAGGAAGCAAAGAGATCTGGGGTCCCATCCTTCCCTTCAATGGCTCATTGCCCAGTTTCCTAACTTCCTGTCCCTAGGCCTCATGCCCTCAAGGCTCAGTCGTCCCCAGGCATGCTAGAGGCTGGGGATAAAACCTCTAGCACCAGGCCTTTGCAGGATATTTCAGATCCAAACTCCATGGCCTGCCTGAAACATCCACAGGCCCACCTGCTGCCGTGTGGCGCAAGCAGGTGAAAGATACGGGGCAGCAGGGGTCCTCATGGTCAAGACTGTCTGTCCGAAGCATCCATAGGCCTGCCCCATACCTTGTGGTACTGGGCAGATGCCATTTTGATGAGCGAGTATCTGGTGGAGAAATGGGAGGGAAGTGTGGGTGGAATGGTTTGTGTGTTAAGGTAAGTGAGGGCAGGGCGGTGAGCAATGGGTTCATGCTGAAAGTCTGATTGTCACCCAGGACCAGCGTGGCATCCAGGCCTGGGCTGCTGCCTAGAGCCATGTCTGGATCTGTCGTCCTACTACAGCCAGGGTTTTTCTTGACATCCACAACCCATGTCACCACCGTGGCCATGTTGTTACCATACCTGTGGTCTGGGCTACCACCTCTGAGGCCATGTTGATCTGAGTGGCCAGTGCTGCCACCAGGGGGCAAGATGACATCCTTGCTTGGTCTGTTGGTGGGGGGCCTGTCTAGGTCTGGCCTGGCAGCAGCTAGGGTCTGTGTTGATGTCTATGACTTCAGTAACCACTGAAGGCAATGTGGGTGACCCAGATATTACCAGACACCTTTAGTCCATATTGGTGTCTGAGGACCATGCTACCACCAGGTTATGCTAATCTGAATGGCTTGTGCTGCAACCCAGGCCCATAGTGACATCCAAGCCTGGGGTATGGTCATGTCTGGGTCCATGGCCCTAGGGCAGTCAGGGACTGGGTTGATATCCATGGCTCCTGATACCATCAAAGGACATTCAAATATCCGGTTGGGGATGCGAGGGTCATGCTGCTGCCAGGGCCATACAAATCAGAGTGGCCTGCATTGCCACAAGGTACCATGGTGATGTCTGGGCCTAGACTGCAGCTGAGAAACATGTCTGGGTCCGTGGCCCCTATTGCATCCAGGGTTTATGTTGATGTCTGTGATTCCTGATACCACTGAAGACCGTATTGATGCCAGGAGTCTGGGCGGCCACCTGGGGCCAAGATGACATCCAAACCTAGGCTATTGATGACAACCATGTCTGGGTCATGGTCCTACCATAGCTGGGGGGTCTGTCTTGATGTCCGTGACATGTGGTGTCACCAAAGGCCATGGATGCCTGGGATCTAGACCACAACCTGTAGCTAGGTTGGTGCCCAAGGCCTGTGCTGCCACCAGGGTCATGGTAACATCCGGGCCAGAGCTGCTGCCAAGGATATGTCTGGGTCTGCGTTCCTGCTGTAACTGGGGTCTGTGATGATGTCTACGGCCCGAGTGACCACAGGGGGTAACAGGAACCATTTATGTTGGAATACAAGCGCTGTGCTGAGCCGGACTCACCCCTCACTATTCCTGGGATAGTGTGTCAGAAGCCTTGGACCAAACCAATAGCTCATTGCAATAAACATTTTGTGCGTGGGGCTGATTGGACAAAGGGTATCTATACTGCCTGATGCACCACAGCTCCCAATGCCACCAGGATGAATGAAAAGATGCTGGAAATATGGAGGAACAGGTTGGGTTTTTTGTTTGTTGTTTTGCTTTTAATTGATTTGGGGGGCATGTTACAGGGTTGAGAGGAGGATAAGGAGGGATTGGGAGGTGAGCGGGATTGGGGTTCATGATGTGAAATTCCCAAAGCAGTATGTAAAAAAACAAAAACAAAAAAAACAACAAACAAAAAAACAAACAAACAAAAAAAACACCACCACCACCAACAACAAAAAAACCCGAAACACTCCTCTTTAATCCCAGTACTCAGTAAGCAGAGGAAGACCAGTCTCTGTGAGTTTAAGGCCAGCTGGGTCTACATAGCAAGAGTTCCAGAGAAGCTACATAGGGAGACCTTGTCTCCCTAAGATAATAATAAAATGAACAATAACAGTAACAAACACTAACAAATAGAAACAAACTCTAACCTCCTGCATCAGAACTATAAATCTCCATGTGGTCTTACTTCCCCCATTGTTCTAGCCTTAATATATGTGGCATAATTCACCTGTCTATGGTGCTTATTGTCTTTGTTCCTCCGTTAGCATGTGTACCCCATAAATTTATTGCTTATTGTCTTTCTTCCTCCGTTAGCATGTGTACCCCATAAATTTATTGCCTATTGTCTATCTTCCTCCGTTAGCATGTGTACCCCATAAATTTGTTGAATAGATGGGCTTAGACCTACAAAGTGATCTTAAACAGGCAAAATTCCGGAGCAAACTAAAACTTGCAAATAATGTCAGACCGACAGGAAGGACCACTTAAAATGCAAGGGCACAGGAATAAGGGCTGGAGATTTGAGCGCAGTTTACCAGGTGGCGGCCGAATTCCTCAACTCCTATTTTACCACTGCCTTCTCCAATAAGAAAAACAAAATGCAAGCTTGAAGGTATGAGGCAGAGCCAGTAACACAAAGGAGGAATTGCAATTCGGAGCACGCACCGTGCAATGCCCACAGCTCCAGGCAGCTCAGCTACTAAGGGAACTTTTAATCAACATCTTGAATAATAACAAATGCGAGAAAGGCCCCAGAAAGTATCCGAGTTTTCAATGCTGGTACCAATGTTATCTATACATCAATTTATTTATCTACCTATGTGTATGTATGTATATATATATGTAATTTATTACACTTTTGCCACTTATTTGCAATCTAATGCAAATAAATCTTCGACACGAACGTTCACCACGACCACATCTGTTGCTAAGTGGCTATACGCCGTTGTATCAGCGATGTTGATTGGCAGGTACTCATCAGTATTTGGGTGCGAGAGATGGATGTCCAGTAGGTGAAACATCCCCGAGCGTGTTCTGTCCTAAGGTCACACTCTTATTCATAGCAACATAATCAGAGTTTTGTGCAGTGCGATGTGTGTTTGGCATTCTTCTGAGTAATGACTCAACTAAAGGAAATGAAGTCAGGCCTGCCCAACCCAGACTGGACAAGCTCCTGCTGGCACCGAATGCTGACCGTCCTTTTTCTTCCCCTAAAATCTCATAAACTGCTATGAAAGCTGTATTTCTGCTGAGAATCGATATCATACACATGGTGTATACGTTTCTCATTCCTCGGGCAAAATACCTGACAAGAAGCAAGCTGAATGAGGGACGGTTTACTTTGGCGTGAGTGCAAGGTGGTGTGCTCCATCACGATGGGGGAAACCATGGCAACAGGAGCTGGAGGCTGCTGGTCCTGTCACATCCTCAGTCAGGAAGCAGAGTGTAAACAGGAAGTGGAGCCAGGCAGTAAAACCTCCAAGCCTGCTCTTCATGCCCTGCTTCCTCCAGCCAGGGCTCACCTCTTAAAGGTTCCACAGACAGCGCCCCCAGCTGGTCACTAAATGCTCAAATATATGAGCCTATGGGCAACCTTTCGCGTTCAAAGCACAATGTATGATTTTATTGATGATGCAAACACTGGGAGGTAACTATAAAGAAGATGGCATAATTCATAATCAAGATTTCCCTGACAGAATAGCCCCGCTAGGTTCTCAGCTGGTGAAGAGCCTAGAAAGGATTAGGTGATCTGGTCTTGTTGGAGGAGGTATGTCACTGGAGGTGGGCTTTGAGGTTTACAAAAGCCCACCCCAAACCCGGTCTCTGTCTCTCTACCTGGTCTCTGTCTGTCTCTGTCTGTCTCTCCTCTCCTTCCTCCCTCCCTCTCTCCCTCCCTCCCCATCTTTCTCCTTTCTCC
>NW_004949186.1:1112062-1114551 GCF_000317375.1 Microtus ochrogaster
TCTCTTTCTTCTCTTTCTCCTTTCTCCTCTCTCTCTCTCTCTCTCTCTCTCTCTCTCTCTCTCTCTCTCTCTGACATTTGCAGTCCCATGCCATCTCTCCCCCACTGTTCTAGCACCAAGCCTGCCTGCTCTACCACATCAGCATGAACCACCCTCTGAACCAAGCCACCAATTAAATGCCTCCTTTTATACGTTACCTTGATCCTGGTGTCTCTTCTCAGCAATAGAAAAGTAACCAAGACAACAGAATTTAATCAGTTATAAAATTAGCACGATAAACTTGAGCAAGCATCTATTTTACCAATACCAGATGGGAGGAATGGTTCTCAGATGACTTCCTTGTGATGGTTAGTTGGTGGCAAAGGTAATACACACCAAAACAGCTTTTCTAAATGTGCCTTCTAAGGAACCAAAACACTCACAGGCAATATAGTCAAAGGACAGTTTCTAGTTCATGGGAAGTGACCAGACTTGGGGGAGTCTTCTCTGGTCATTCCTGTGGTGTGCCGTGTAGGGTGAGACAGTGACAATCAGAGGCCATCGACACAAGCCCAAGACGGAACAGAGATCCAGAGCTGACATGAGCTCTGGCTCCAATTAGCCTTAATTGAGAAATCCATCAGCTGGTGCCTTGACAGCTGCTAAAGCTAAACTGGAGTGTAGGAGGGATGCAGTCAGTTCCCAGGGAGGCGAGGATGAAGCAGAAAGCCGGGCAGGAGAGAACACGTGGGGTGGGAAGGAGTACAGATTTATCTTCTTAGTAGCAGAGGCAAAGGGTGAGCATAAGCTCGTGGCGATATAGAAAGCTCGAAGAAGCTCTTATGCAAATGGGAAGCCTCAGACCTCGCCATTTTCCCTATCCAGGTTACACCAACAATAGCATAGAGAGTCTGGCTATAGCAGGCTCCTATCAGACTCTGGGACCATCTGCCTGGGTTTAAATCCTCTAACTACCACTTAATATCTATGTTGTTCAACCTCTTGGAACTCGAAATTTTCCATCTACTGCAAAGAACTAATGGCATTTGACTCACAGACGTGGTATGAAGATTGGACAGGATTATACAGAGAGTTGGGAGTGCTTAGCATACTCGATGTTTGGGTGGAATTCTCAGCACTGGAAAAAGTCTTAGATTTGTGCTTGAATCATAAGTGTCATGCATGTTTATCATGGATAGAGATCCATTGCATTATCTTATGTAATGTTAAGAATAGGCTTAGTATACACCCCAATGATTAAAATCATTTTACACATGAGAAAGCTGAATATTGAGAGGATGAGAAATCTGCTCAAAGCCGCTCAGATAAAATAATACAGAACCCGCTTACTACTTTGGGCTTTCTGATTCTAGTGTTTGAGATCTTAACCAATGTTCTTTACTGTCTTGAAGCTGACATCAAGATACTGGCGAGCCCACCTCAGCACAATACACCATGTCAGTCCAGAGTGTTATCACCCGAGTTGGAGGAGCTGGCAGTTACAGTGATGTTTCATTTGTGTGTTAATAAATAAAACTTGCCTGAAGATCAGAACGCAGAGCTGAGCTCTAGAAGCCAGAGATTGGTGGCACACACCTTTAATCCTAGGACTCAAGGTCACCCTGGGCTACTTGAGATTGAATCTGTCTAAAAAGAGAAACAGAGCTCACACAAAAGTGATGCCAGCACTCAGGAGTCACACGCTTTTAATCCTAGCACTAGGGAGGTGGAGACAGGAGTGATATGGCTGGGCAGAGAGAGGAATATAAGGCGGGAGGAGACAGGAGCTCATTGAAGTCTGAGGTTTGGTGGCGAGCATTGCAGTCTGCCCTCACGGTGAGTACACATCACCCCTTTGTTTGTCTGAGCTTTGGTAGAGTTGAGAACCCTCTAGTGACTTGGCTGCTTTGCTTTTCTGATCTTCAACTCAAACCCCAATATCTGTCTCTTGGTGTGTACTATTTATGCTAATGGCAGTAAAGGCCACAAGGACAGATCTCCAAGGTTAGAAGGAGAGGCTGGAGTAGCAACACCAGTTAAACTCCCAAACACGAGACAGAGATGGAGGGGCAACTATAAGAGGCGACACCACAAAGCTTAGCAAGTTGAGTTGTTGGAAAATAACTGCCTCATCCAAATGCCATAACACAAGGATAAGATAGGATGAGAATTCTAGCCTCACTAGGAGAGAAAAATCAAGCTATGATTCATGAAGCCACTCTTTGGGCTTCATAATATATACTAAGTAGGACTCGTATGGACCAAAGCAGACAGAAACAACAGGAAAGAAGAACAGTCTACTATGGTTCAGATATGGTTTGAGTGTGCTCTATGAGGGTCCTGTGTTCAAATTTAGTTCCTCTTAATGAGGTAGTAGAGACGATGCAAACTTAATTATACTGAATATGGTGTTAAAGTCATTAAACCTCCATGATTAAATCCTGACAGAGACAGACAGACAAATAGGTGGTAGATAGACAGACAGATAGTAGATAGATAGATAGATAGAT
>NW_004949186.1:1114746-1130782 GCF_000317375.1 Microtus ochrogaster
ACATAGATACATAGATAGATACATATACATTGATAGATACATAGATACATAGATAGATACATAGATACATAGATAGATACATAGATACATAGATACATAGATACATAGATAGATAGATAGATAGATAGATAGATACATACATACATACATACATAGATACATACATACATACATACATAGAGATAGATAGATAGATAGATAGATAGATAGATAGATACATACATACATACATACATACATACATACATACATACATACATAGATAGGCAGAATGAACCCATATACATATATCCCCTAGGTCTTCTCACATGCTGTGCTGTATCTTCTTGGGACTTTCCAGCAAGAAGGTTATCACTAGATGTGGCCCTGCAGCCCCACACCGCCATATTGCTAACTCAAACATGTTTCCAGTCTTTAAAACTTGCCTGCTTGGACCTAGACAGGTGGCTTAGAGACTAAGAGCGGATTCCACTCTTGCAGAGAGTCCCAGTTCAGTTTCTAGCACCCACATCAGTTGGCTTACAAACCCCTGTAAGTCCGTCTTCATCTGAAACCCTCTTCCGGCCTTAGTGGACACATGCGCTCATGTGCATGGACACACATCCACACATGTGTTTAAACATATATGTAATTTAAAAAATAGAAATCGAAACTATTCTGATACATTGTGTTGTTAGCAACAGAAAACTTACTAAGACGAGACTCAGTGGAAAATTGAGCCACCAAATAAGTTTCAGTCTGCTGTATCTGTGATTTGGCTACAAAAGGCTTCCTTAGTTCCCCAGTGGTGATTCCAGTGTATTTTAGTGGGTATTCTCTGAACCAGCCTTAGTTTTGTAGAATCCCCTAGGATAGTTCCAGTTTGATTGTGTGTGTCCCACGGCGGATGTGCTCCTTAGCATCTTATGTCACTAGGCTTGTGACTGCATGTGCAGACTTTCACCAAGCATCATAGAAGCTGATCACAAGACTTGTTTCTATACACACTACACCAAATGACTTGGGGGAATTAATAATTACAAGTAACTAAATATGTGCTGTCCAGTTCCAGGTGCCTAGGGTAATTGCAAAAGAGGGGAAACAATAAAAAAGAGGACCTTGATCCCCATTTGTCTCACAAGTAGCCCCTATGATTTGCCTCTGTGTGGAAGCGATGATGCTGTAGTTCTTAGTAGTTGTTAGGCAGTGTGTTGAGGGTGTTTCATATTTGTTAACATGAAATTCCACCAGTTAATGATCCATCTTCTCAATGGGAGTCTTCTTGCCATCTCGGGTGTGATGATTCGTTCTGTAGGACTGCCCAGCATTGAGGCATTTAGTCTCCTGGGTTATACCAGCCAATTCTGCCATGGCCTTCCGTCAAAAGCCTTCCTAACAACTACCAGATTTCCCTTGTAATAAATGCAATCTTCAGTACTCCCCACAGAAATTAACAGCTTATGTTCAAATAAGGGGCCTCGGTCCTATATCAAAAGATTAGAAAATGTATTTCTAGTCATGTGTTGTAAATAAATAGCACTTATATGGTAATATATGTAAGTAGTGCTTCTATATGTAAGACATGTGTAGATGTCATTCTCCGTGTAAAATATATGTTTCTGCTTCTGTTGTCTTTTGTGATTCACCAGGAAGCTACAAGTCCAGGTTGTGTTGGTTACAAGGTTAACAGGCAGGGCTAAGTATGTGAGGACTTCCAGAAAAATAAAAATCTCTTGGGCTTCCCCACATGACTTGGGAATTTTTAGTGATCTATTTCTAACCAGTTGCTGCAGTAGCTTTATAGAGACAAAAGGATTGAGTTTCCCAGTACAAAGAACTTTCCTGTTTGAGGGGAATTAAGCATGTTCTATGTGACTCCATATAGAATAGTCTAGAAATAACTGTTAAACAAATTGAACAAAATGCGATAAAGCCAAGACAGGATAGCATAAAGAACAAATGCTTTGGTACCATACAAACTTGGGCATAAATCCTAGTTCCACGGTACATGATATATATAAATTGTCACCTTACTTCCCAAAGTCTTCATATTTTTCCATTCAAAGAACTATAACAATAATATTTATCTCAAAGGGTTATGAATAAATAAAATAGTTTATCTTCAGCTCCCAGCACAGTTTCTGGCATATGCTAGACACATAATAAATGATAGTTCCTTTCTCATTTTCTTTCCTCCTCCTTGAGGTGTAAAACAGAAATAAAAAAAAAAGGACAATTATCTCCTAAAAACCACTACAGTCTGGTGCCGTTATATTTTTTGAGGTGTGGAGAGGTCAGATGGCCACCTGTGGCAGCCATTGGTGCTCTGGTCAGAAAGCCATTATTGGCGGTCTTCCCTGTCGGCAGCTCTCTATGTTTGCTTAAGGCTGGGTAAACACCTTTCAGCTTCCGTAAAGGTCAACCTGTCCTCCGGTCTAAACCCACGCCTCTGGTGGAGTATTTGGTTATCCCTCATCAAATATGCATACTTCCTTATGGCCTCTGCAAGAAGAGTGTTCTTTTCTGCCCCATTGATTTTTATGTTGGCGTGGTGCCAAAGAACATGCCAAGTGCACGCAGAGACTTGCTCCTCAGAGAACCACTGACCTCTGTCACACAAAAAACCTGTGTCAGGTATACCAGGTCCCTAAGACTGAGTCATAGTGGGAAGAGATTTCCTGGATGACCTAAGTTTCCTTGCAACCCATCCCTGCTGAACCCCCCAGATAGCAGAGCCATCACCATATGTCATTGTGTGTTTCCGAGATGATCTTTCGTATGTTTATTCAGCAGTCATAACAATGGCTGATATACCAAAGAGATAGTGGGAAATTAGTTAGGAAGCTTCTGGAATATAGTCCCCACCCCAAGGAAGAGTTATAAGGATAACCCTCTGCTCAGTGCCACATCCAAGTTTTAATGGTGCCCCCTTAACACCACAAGGAATCACAGACAGCAACCCCAAATCAGTGACCCAGTGCCAACGATTGTCTTCTGTCATTTGTTCCAAAGTGACAAGAATAAACGAGCCCTGTATATGTGAGCTGTGAGTTACTGGCATCACTTCTCGCCTGCAACTAACCGATACCTGATTGAAATGAAACCCTTGTAAGCTTAAGATGTTTTCTGTTTTTATGACAGTACATTTTGGATCTAGACTGTCTTTCTAAGGACTGCAGACCTGGCTCTTTGAAGTGCCATGTGTTGAAGCCTTAGGAAACAACCCATGCCACTAGTGGGAACATTTAGCATGGTGGTTCTCAACCTTCCTAATTCTGTGACCCTTTAGTAGAGTTTCTCATGTTATAGTGATCCCCAACCATAAAATTAGTTTTTACTTCATAACTGTAATTTTGCTACCGTTTTGAATCACAGTGTAAATATCCGATAGACAGGATATCTGAGATGCAACCCCCCCAAAGGGGTCACAACCCCAGGTTGAGATCCACTGTTTCAGCAGGCACGAAGAGTTTGGAGTGAGGTCATTGCAGGCATGCTCTATAAAGGGGTGGTTGCGAGTGTGCCCACTTCCTGTCTTGTTGTTTGATTTCTAGCTGGCGTGAAATGAACAAACTTTCTCTGTCACACATTCCCAGAATAACCCACAAACCTCTGAATGCTGTGAGTCAAAATACTCTTTTTCTCCTTAGATGTGAGCTTGGCTGTGGTGGTGGAAATATAAGACATCATGGACCTCATAGAACTGCTACGAGGCTTCAATGAGACCATGCATGTTAAATGTTCAGAATGGTGGCTAGTGAACCACAGTCATAAAGGAACTAGCCAGACTCATAGTGAGTACCAGCATTTAGGATGCTGAAGAGCACGGAGAGAAACAAGGAGGATGTTTGGAGAGGTCTGTGGAACGGTAGGGTGCTAGTGAGACAGTATATAGTGACTGATACGTGCTCTAAGAATATTAGCTTTATACGGGGGTCATTGTCCCAATACAGGGCTTAAATATTCTGCATAGCATTTACATCAGATTATTCTATTTTTAAGACTTCTTAAAATGGGGAATGTTCCTTCTTGAGTTTGTTTATTCCTTCAGGAGTTTTTATCCCTGCAGCTTCTACTTATTAATACTAATTTTCAGGGATATAGAGAGTGAGTATAGTACCTCTTAAATGTATTAACTCTTTTAGATTTTTGCTCAAAATGTTTCCCATACAGAACCTCTGAGGCTTTTAGTGTTTTACCAGATCAATAGTTCTTCCACATATGCTAGCTCACTCTATGATTGACACTTCTGTTTTAGCCCCACAACACAGTGTACATATATTCTGTGAATGAGCACAACACTGCAGAATCAAGCATATCACTGCAATTCCAGTGTCTCTCTTCTTTTGGCAAGCTACACTTCTGCTCATACAGTCTATGTACATCAAATCCCCACTGAGGTCTCACTAGCTCATCCTGAATTTCCTACCCTTGTGTCTAAACCCCTAGATCTCATGCGGTCTTTTTAAGTTATCCAACTGTTCAGCCAAGGTCTCCTTCTGTCTTGATTCTGTCACCTATTATATATATATATATATATATATATATATATATATATATATACCCATCCTATCTAGATAGCTGTCATATAAAAAGTATGGTAAACATATCCATGATGTCTTCATTCAGGTCCTTTGCAAAACTGAAAAAGACTAGAGAATGCCAGCGAAACCTATTGTCATTGATCTGTTAGTTATTAAGGAACCTTTGGTGTAAAATTTAAACAAGGCCAGGGATAATTACAGAAGAGAAGATGAAATATTATAATGGCCAGGAAAGCAGAAGTTTGCTATAAGATTGTGTCTCCCAGACATGTCAGAGAAGCTAGACTGTGAAGTCTCATCAATATGGCAGACTAAACAAGGATGACATCAAAAGACATGGTGATGCTAACGGGAGAACTGTCAACCCTAGACAAAGAACTACAGGCAACCGAAGAACACCAAGAGCAAGAGACTGGGAGGAGAGAAGGGAGGGGAAACTGGGGTCAGTATGGAAAATAAGTGGAAAATGTTATTTAAATAAAATAAAAAAAGGAATACCGAGAACAGGAGAAATTGTCTTCCCCAGGGAAGAGCCCACCAGTTGATTATCTAACACCAAGGATTCAGGTCTGAAAATATACATTCATTAGATGAACTGAGCATTCTCTTTTAAAGGTATTCCAAGTCGTGCTGATAATCCATTGTCATACACTGGACAGGATTTTAATCCAATTTGCTTCTTTGGAGATCAGGATGATCTTGATCTTGGAGAGGTTTTCCATGGTTTCCTGGTTTCTCCACTCTGAGAAACACAGTGGATTTGGAGATGCCTGGGTGTGGTTGGGGAAAGCAGGTCTGCCCTTTTTAGGGACCTCCTTAGGAGCCTCATTAGAAGGTCGGTGGCTTGGAAAAGTAAGACTAACCTCTTTCTCCAAAATTATCGCTGTGAGGTAGAATGGAGCTGATGCCTTCCCTTCTTCAACCACGCTCCGTTTCGGGTGTGAACAGAACATACCCCAAGGACACGGAGAATCAAGATGCATGAATTTTGTTGGTGGACAATGGCTGGGCAGAAGGGATAAATTCCTATTACAGAAGAATTTGTGTTACTGGAATTTCTCGTTAGCTTCAGAGACCAAGAAAAGAAATCGCAGCCTTCAGGCGACTGTGAATTTTAGTCCCGGCACTGCAGCGGAAGCCCTGTGACACCGAGTTTGTTTGCAGAGAAACACCCCTAGTCTATAATGAAAATGCGCTTTAAAAACTTATGAGGGGACGAGGGAGCTGGGCGGATGGCTCTGTGGTAAAAATGATTAGCGTGTGAGCTTGAGGCTTGGAGTTTGGACCCCTAGAGACCCACAGAAGTGCCAGGTGAGTGTGGTGGAAAGCAGGTGGAGGACCCCAGAATCAAGCTGGCCAGAATGACCAACTGTGGCTGTCAGGTCTGGGTTTGACTGGGACATCCTGTCTCAATGTACAAAGTGGAAGAGCAATGGAGGATGATTTCCGACATCGGCTTTGGGCCTCCACAAGCACTCTCTCCCCTCTGTGTCCCCACACACATGCAAAACATACATACTCACATGCACACACCACCCACACATGAAAAACTAAACAAATGATCCTATGAACTAGAGAAATGACTTAGTCAGCAAAGTGCTTGCCATGGAAGCAGGAGCCATTGAGTTCCATTCCAGCATCCATGCTAAAGAGAAACAGAGGATCACGACACACTGTTATAATCCCAGTGCGGGGCAGGCAGGGACAAGATCATTGGGGCTTGATGGCAAGACGACCTTATCTACTTGGCAAGGTCTGGGCCAGTGAGAGACTACTTAAAAACAAAAGCAAAAAACAAAAAACAAAAAACCAAACAAAAAAAACCCAACAACAACAAGACAGATACCTGGAAGGGAACAGCATCTGAGGTTACCCTTTTGCCATCACACACACACAGGCATGCATACATGCATGCACACACACATACATACACACAGAGGCATGCACACGCATGCACATACACACATTCACATACATGAACACAGGCACACTCACCTATACATATGAGCATACATATGCACACACAAATCTTTTCTATTTTATTTAATAAATTAATTTTGGGGTCAGGGTCTCACTTTGTAGCTCAGGCAGGTCTCCAATTCTAGATTCTTCTACTTCAGCCTTCCCAGAACTATAGGCAAATGCTCTCACACTTGTCTTCTCTCCCTATTTTAAAAAGTAACCTGGTCTTGAATCGGGCTTGGTTGACTGCCAAAGGTGTTCTGGTTTTGGGTGACACTTTACCTCGCCCTTTGAGTATAGACTCAAAATTAAATTTTCTCAATTTTCTGTCTCCAGTTGTACTCCATGGTAGATTATTTGTCCCTGAACTTTGAAATCTATTTCCCAAATTCATTAGTGTGTATCTTACCAGACCTGCTTTTGTTTGGCTGATAATCACCATTTCTATCACTAAAAATGATCATCAAAGTTATAAACACAGAGATGACTAAAGCCCATTTAAATGTTCTTGCTTGGAGGCCCTGTGGGATGAGAATGATGATTATAGTTCTGGTGCTGGGTCTCGGAAAGCTAGGAGAGCTGTGTAGGGGACAGAGGGGAAGTACCATGGAGGACTAATAGGCCCTCAGAGACAAGCTATCCTGAAGAGAAAGCTCCTCAGACAAGCCTGTGAGCCCCAGGGTGGCCGTCCAGGGGTAGAGAACAGCATGGATGGGCGTCCTTCCTCTGGTTTATTAGGGTGCGCTATGGCGCTGAATGCCTGCATGGTCAACGGAGGATTCTGCATCTGGTCACCATCTTCACAGAGGCTTCTGTAACTGAAGGTATCCTGGAGACGAAAAGAGGGAAGACAGATAACCAGATAACTTCCTGGTAAGAAACTGTCCTTGTGGTTGGTCCAGGTAGCAATTGTGTCTATGATATGCCATCATACCCTGTCTTGTTTTGGTGGATGGCCCTGTAAATTACAGCTAAACTCCATTTTGGACCCCAATACTTGCTCAGTTAGTACTTTCCATGAGGGCTCATTTCTCCTAGCCTACGAGAATACTCTGTTGCCCATGTTGTAGGCAATGCTGCAGGGGCATCACCAATACCTTAATCCCGAGTGCTATTTATTGCTTTACCAATGCTTAAAGCATGGAAAGGGATACTCATAATAAAAGGGTCTGAAATGTCCTGAATTTACTTAGAGAGGCACAGAGGTTGGAAGGAAGGAGAGACAGGTGTGGTCAACCCATAACAAGCAGCAAGCAGGCTACACACTCACATAACCCCATCACTGCAGAGACCAAGGCATGCCCATCATGAGATTCGTCATCCTGGGGATGGAAGAAACATGACATCCGGGAAAAGACACTTCTCAGGATTGTTGTAATCAGTCCTGAGCCCAATCCTAGTCTATCCACTTTCTTCTGTCATCCAAACTGTCTAGTGTCTTGTCTGTGTCTACGAAGAGCTTTATGTTTATTGAACACCACATACAGCAGTGTGGGAAAGAAGCAACCTCTTTCTCCAGACATTTTAAATGGTTTGACCAGAGGAAAAGTTGGTTTATTGACCCAAACTGACCCAGGACAGCAGTCAAACGCTCAAAACTGAAAACAGATGTTATTAACTTACATGGGAGTTCATGTGGTTTCCAACACTTACTGCGGAGATTTAAATGGCTGCTTTCAGCGTTGCTATTTTCAGTAGATTAAGTTATACTTAATTATCACAAAGCATGAACACACACACACACACACACACACACACACACACACACACACACACACTATTCTGGGCCAGGGACATGGATAAGGGGTGGATAGGAGGGGGAGTCCAAGGCATAGTACAATTGGTTACAGTGTTTTCTTAGAGGCAGGGTAAATTTGAACAAGCTGAGTACACAATGGGAAGACAGGTTGAATACAAAGTTTCAGATGGTCCCAAAGCATCTTAGTAATTTGATTGCAAGGTCCAGCAAAAAAATTCAGTTTCTGAAGGCAAGAGGTACTTGTAGAAGAAGGAGTTTCCACAAAGCACATCCTGTCTTGACAATAAAAACTAAACCAAGGGGGACCAAGACAACCAACAATCAAACAAAACAAAAAGAGAAAAAGAAAAGATCGTTTCACCTTCTTAAAGATGTGTTAAAACCTTATGTTCTAGTTTGCTTTTTATTACTGTGATAAAACACTGACCAAAAACAAGATGGGAAAGAACAGAGTTTACCTGATTTACAAGTGACAGTTCTACATGAAGGGAAGCCAAGGCAGGAACCAGGAGACAGGAGCTAAAGCAGAGGTCATGGAGGTGTGTTGCTTACTGGCTTGCTCCCCGTAGCTTGCCCAGCTGGCTTTCTTGTATAACTCAAGACAACCTGCCTAGGAGTGGTAGAGCCTGTGGTGGACTGAATCCTCTCACATCAATCCTTAGTCAAGGAGATGCTCCCAGGCACACCCACAGGCCAATTAGCTAAAGTTTCCTCTTCCCAGGAAACTCTAGGTTGTGTCAAGTTTACAAAAACAAACCATCACTTAACCCAAATCCTATCATTGTAGGAGACACTACACACAGCCTCCCGACCAATCCAGAGGCGACACGGCTCCTCTTTATGAAGTGCCCTCTTCAGGTAAAACTGTCCCTGCTTCTAGTGAGCAACCTATGTTCTGTAGCCAATGTAGCTTCCTTATAAACAACTTCCGCTGGCCACTTCAAATCTACTTTGTAACGTACTTTGACTTCATAGATCCAGCATGCCTGTTACTGTCTGATGCCATGTCTTGCTCCAGGCACATAGCAGGAGAACTTGAGGGACTGGCCCTTCTGTCCTGGTTAACCTCTGTAACAAACAGCTCAATAAATCCTTTCATTTAGTCTTAGGAGTTTGTGATGTGGGAGTGTCATATATCAATCTGTTGATTTCATTGGTTAAGCAATAAAGAAACTGCTTGGCCCTCATAGGTTAAAACATAGGTGGGAGGAGTAAACAGAACAGAATGCTGGGAGGAAGAGGAAGTGAGCTCAGACTCGACAGCTCTGCTCCCTGGAGCAGAGACGCCATGCTCCCCTCTCCTGGGTAGCTGTGATAGCTCTGCTCTCTGAGGCACACTCGATAAAGCTCCAACCCAGGATGGATGTAGGCTAAAATCTTCCCGGTAAGCGCACCTAGCGGTGCTACATAGATGATTAAAAATAGGCTAAATTAATATGTAAAAATTAGCCTAGAAGAGGCTAGATAGAAATGGGCCAAGCAGTGTTTAAATGAATATAGTTTGTGTGTTGTTATTTCGGGGCATAAGCTAGCCAGGCGGCCAGGGTGCTGGGGATGCAGCCCCGCAGCTCCTATTACAACAAGTTTGGGTTTAGTATAGTCTTTCAAACGGTAGTCAATACTGTATTCTCTACAAAAATTCTCTTTGTAATTAGTTCTATTCCATTTGAAATGTTTCGTTCTAGCTCTCAGAAAATCTATTTTTTTTGTCCTAAATTGAGGCTATAAAACATCTCATCACTCTTAAATCTTAAGATACTGTCTAAAAAGTTTAAAGCTCATTCTCAGAAACCATCTGCACAGCCAGCCAGTTTTCTCCCATTTCTCTTATAAAGTTTCAAGCTTTAGTAAAGGGGCAAACACTGGACAGACACATCTGAAGTTCTTAAACCTCTTGTCTCACCTCTTGGATCCCAGACCAGAGCACCTTCTTACAATATTGCGGAGGTGTGTTACAGAGTCCACCATGTTCCAGGTTCATCATTACCCTACCATACCCTTCTTTTCCCACGGCAGTGGGAAAACAGCAAATGCGTTTTCCAGAATCCCTTGCAAGCTGGCATCTAGGGATATATGATATGGAAGTTTAGGGGAAGCAGCTAGGTTTGGCTTGTTTTTGGTTTCCCTTAACTTCTTCTTGTATCTATGTTAGTGGCAGCAGTAGTAGGGACAGCAGCAACGGTGACAACAGTCAGAGCAGCAGTTGAGGCAGGAACATGGAAGCAACAGGATGCAGTGACTATCAGAGCATGGGGTGTGGACAAAGCCAAGCTCTCTTTTGTAGTCAAGGTAGGTTAGTATAGTAGCTTAGTAGTGGCTAATGTAATAGACAGGAGAACCCAGTCTTGCCTGTTTTACCCCAGCTACTACTAGTATTTCTGTAACTTACTGCCTTAGATAAACACCTTCATTATCAAACACCAGTGTCTGTTGGTATTCCCCTGACTGGGCACACCAGCACACTGTAATGGGTGAGGGTGCGTCTGCACCACCAGCTGGTGCAGTGGGCCCTGGAAGGCATCATATTCTGAAAGACATCCAGGGAAGACTCAGTGGGCAATCTCAGCTGTGCACACACAGTTCTTTATCTCCCAGGAGAGAATAGCCAAGCCCTCAGATCCTGCGTGAGCCTCCATGTTCTCCACTGCTATCTCCTGATCTTCTCTGTACCATGCTTATTTCCGGAAGAAATGTATTCAAATTACTGACAAGAATTGAAAACCTTTATGTCTGTTGAACGCTTTCATCTGTACGGTGTGTGATTCGACATGCTTATCTCCAGGAGCTTTTTCTTCCCTTCAGCCAAAGAATTTTCAATCCATGTTTTCTTTTGGTATCTCGCCTTTCATTTTCTCCCAAGACTCTTTCTCTTTGCAGATAAAGTGTACTCAGGCCTCTGTTTCAATTCGCCCCTCCATATGCAACAATTTTAATTGATGTTAGCAGGTGTTTAGAATCAGTTTGTGACATTTCATACGTGTGTATAATTGTAATTCTTCCTTTGCCTCCCCTGCCCTCCATCTCCTGTCGCCTGTCCCCTCTCACCAGTGTTGTCTCTCCCTGCAAATGGCCTCCTTTTTATTTCCACTTCTCTCATACATATAGCCAAGCTTCACCTACGAGAGAGGGCATGCGCGTTTTCTTTGCTTCTCTTTATTCTTTCCCATTGCCCTCTCTTCCTCCCCGACTTCATATATATGTATATACACACACAGATGCACACACACACACACACACACACACACACACACACATATATTCTATGTATGAGAAAAAAAACACGTTTATATTTCTGAATCTGTCTTATTTTCCTTAACATAATCTCTAGGTTCTCCTGTTTTCCTGCAAAATGAAACAGTTTTTAGTCTTCTTTATGGCTGAAAACAATCCATTGAATATAGGCACATTTTAAAAATCCATTCGTCTGTTTATCTATATGTATGTTGATTCTGTATCTTGGCTATGTAAACAGTGCTGGAGGGAGCTGGAAGAGAGAATGGAAGTCAGTCAAAAACTGATGTACGAAAAATACAATAAAAATATGATACTTGGTAAGCATCCTAGATATTTATCCCTATAATCACAGATATATGTGTAGTCCTCATGATTCATTAAAAAACATTCCTTCCTCCCTCCCTCCCTCCCTCCCTCCCTCCCTTCTTTCTTCCTTCCTTTCTTTCTTTTTACAACAGAGACCATTACAGAAACTACAAGTGGTCAAAATGCAGAAAGCAGCTGACCACTGAGTGCCCAGCTCCAGCTGTTACATCTATAGCACAATCCCTGCTACCAAGGCTCAGGTAACGTCAAAGAAGATGGGCCCAGAAGGATTATAAAAGCCAGAGAATTGGGAGGTCTGCTACAAGACTGTGTCTTCTAGAAATGACAAGGAAACCGCACGTCTGAAACCTTAAACAGAACTTTAACAGTGACCACAGTGGTTGACACACCAGTGTGGCTGGGTAAAATCTCACGAGCCCCGACCCTAGATGAGGAGCTACAATCTTGTAGTGAAATGTCTTTATTTCATCTTAATTGGAAAAGAACATTACCGGGTATGCGAATCTTGATTGACAGTTATTCCCTCTCAGTGCTCGAAGTCTGGCTTTCCACACTTAGCCAAGAGCCCCGCTGGCTTGGGCATTTTGGTTGTGGTCTCATTCATTCTTGGGGGTCTGTTTTTGGAGGTGTGTTGGTATTTTCCCTCACAGGTTTTCTACTGCTTATCTGCTTTGCAGCTTTGACATCCTGACTGTTATAGAGGTTCTTCTCTGGCCAGGAGTATATTGTATATTTGCAATGTCGATTTCATTTTATTTTGTAATTTTTGACATATTTATTTTGTTTAAATAACGTTTTTCATTTATCTTACATATCAACCAGTTTTTCTTCCTTTCTTTCTTCCCACTCCCTCCCCATTATTTTAATCAACCCTGAAGATTTCATACACGCATGCAATGTATTTTGATCCTGTTTCCCCTACTCCTAAGTCCCCAGGATGTATTCTCTACCTCCTGCCAACCTCACGTCCTGCTTTTCAACAGCCCCCCAAATCTTTGTGCCACCCGTGTACTCCTCCACGTGAGGGCATCTACTGGAGCACAGTTGACCAACCAAGGGCCATAGGCTAAAGACAACAGACTCTCCCTACCCCAGACACCATCCACTGTCAATAGCTCTCAGCTAGGGGTGGCATTGCGAGCCCCTCTCCTCCTCACGCTGGAATGTTGTCTAGTTTGTTCTTAGGTGGCTATTTTGCAGGCAAATAGCTATGGTGAGTTCTTGGATGCATTGTCCCATCATGCTCAAAAGACACTGTTTTGCTCTTGTCCTCTCTGGCCTCTGTCTTACGCTCTTTCTGCCTTCTGTCCCATGATGGTCCTGTGCTCTAAGGAACATAGGATAGAGATACCCCTTTTGTGTCTGAGCATGCCATAGACACAGCCTCTGTTTCTTGATAAGTGGTTAGTCTCTGCATTAACCACCAGTGGACCGTGAGCCACTGCACCCACATGCTCCTCTGATGAATTCTGAGAACAGCCCTAGGCTACTGGTGCAGAGACACAAATTTAGAGGGCAGTTTGATGCTGTGTTCATTTAACAATATAATAGGAATAGACTCACCTCTGGGGCCTAAGAGTTCTCTAGCCATGAGTTCTTGACCAGATTTATAGCGGCAGATATGGGTTTCCTCCCGTGGAGTGGCCTTAAATCCAATTAGAAAGCAGCTGATTATTCCTGTAACAGTTCATGCCAATGGGCATATTTTGCCATGTCAGTCATAGCGTTCACGGCTGGGTAAGACTGCTGCTCCTGGTCAGTAACAACTTGATTTTTTCCCCATGTCCTATGACCGAAATGTGGACGTCTTTAACAATAAGGTCCCATCCAGCTCTCGTGACCAACCAACAGTAATGACAGTTCCCTGTACTGTTTTTGGGGTCTTAGGACACCTCCAACCAATAGCTTGAGGGGCAGTATCTCACACCTAGCACTGGATTTTTACACACTAGTCCCTGTGTAAGGTAGCTGCAGTTTGTGTGTGTGTGTTTGTGTGTGTGTGTGTGTGTGTGTGTGTGCACGAGCACATATATGAGCTATGTAATAGTAGGTTTTCAGATGGCTTTTTAAATCACCATCTGTGATTTAAATCACCATTATTTTCCTCCAACTCCTTCCCATGCTGTCCTCCCATCCCGCTCATCACTTAAATTTACCTTCCTATGGTCATTCTCCCTTTCCCTTCATACCACTGTGTTCTGTCCCCTGTCCCCCTACACACTTGAAAGTTATCTTCCCCCTCCCCACCAATGGCCTCTTTCTAGGTTCCTAGCTTCTAAAGGCACTCAAGATAAAAACACAAACCTAAGGATTCCATGCCAGGGATCCCCCTATGAGTTAGAACACACAGTGTCTTTCTTTCTGGGTCTGGGTTACCTCAGTACAATGTGTTCCAGTTCCATCCTGCAACTTCGTTAACTTCATTTCCTTTAGAGCTGAATAAAATTCCATTGTGTATAGGTGCCGGGGTGATGTATATAAGAAACGCCCCCCATAGTGTCGTCATTTGAACACTCGCTCCCCAGTTGGTGATGCTGTTTGGGAAAATGGTAGAACTTTTAGGAAGTGGAGCCTGGCTGGGAGGTTTGTCACTGGGGAACAGCTCTGTGGGTTTATAATCTGGCTCCTCTTCGTGTTGCTTCTGAGTGCTGTGTGAGAGATGTGATGAGCCAGGTCTGTTGCCCTGCCTTCCCCCGCCTGCCAGGTCTGTTGCCCTGCCTTCCCCCGCCTAGATGGACCCTATCCTTCTGGACTGCTTTCTTCCTTAAGTTGCTCTGTGAGAGTGCTCTCTCAGCAGTGGAGACATCACTAATACTGCCTCCACATTAGCCAATCATCATGTGGACATCGAGGCTGTTGCCATGTCTTTGCTATTGTGAACAGAACAGCGATAAACATGGAGGAGTGCCCGGCTCTGCAGGAGCAGTCAGCATGCCCAGGACTGCTGCAGCTGCAGACAGTAGATCTCCATCTCGATGTTCAGAAACCACCACACGGAGGCTGCGCCTCTGCTGGATTCCACCAGCGTGCACAGGCCCCCATTCCTTCTATTCTGAGTAGCATTTGTCATTTGTTTTCTTCATCTTAGCTAGTCTGACTTGGGGGTAGAAGCGTCTCCAACTTTTCTGTTTGCTTTTTGGCTAAATTTTGCTTTTCTTTCCCAACTCACAGGATGGTTTCTCATCGGTGGTGCCAATTCCCATCTATGTTTCTCCTTTCTTCTCTGGGTCCTGAGTTGATTTTCCAGCTCCAATAATCTGATTGTTTTCATGCATTTTGCAGTCACTGATAGTTTTTTATATAAATTCTGAATATGTTACCCAGTGTTTCATGCATTCCAGTGTCTTTGCATTTTTTGCTATTTGTTTTAACTGATTTTATTGAGTTCTACATTTTTCTCTGCTCCCCTCCCTGCCTCTCACCTCCCCTTTAATCCTCTCCCATGCTCCCAATTTACTCAGGAGATCTTGTCTTTTTCTACTTTCCGTGTAGATTAGATCCATGTATGTCTCTCTTAGAGTCCTCATTGTTGTCTAGGTTTTCTGGGATTATGATTTGTAGGCTGGTTTTCTTTGCTTTATGTTTAAAAACCACTTATGAGTGAGTACATATAATAATTGTCTTTCTGGGTCTGGGTTACCTCACTTAATATGATGTTTTCTAGCTCCATCCATTTGCCTGCAAATTTCAAGATGTCATTATTTTTTTCTGCTGTGTAGTACTCCATTGTGTAAATGTACCACATTTTCCTTATCCATTCTTCAGTCAAGGGGCATTTAAGTTGTTTCCAGGTTATGGCTACGTCAAACAATGCTACTATGAACATAGTTGAGCACATGTCCCTGTGGTGTGATTGAACATCCTTTGGGTCTATACCCCAAAGTGGTATTGCTGGGTCTTGAAGAAAAAGATTTCCTAATTTTCTGAGAAATTGCCACACTGATTTCCAAAGCAGCTGTGCCAATTTGCACTCCCACCAGCAATGCAGAAATGTTCCTTTTACCCCACAGCTTCTCCAGCATAAGTTGTCATCAGCGTTTTTGATTTTGGCCATTCTTATAGGTGTAAGATGGAATCTCAGAGTTACTTTGATTTGCATTTCTCTGATGGCTTAGGATACTGAGCATTTCCTTAAGTGTTTTTCAGCCATTTTAGAAATTGGTCTTTGCATTTTTTGCCGGGCGGTGGTGGTGCACGCCTTTAATCCCAGCACTTGGGAGGCAGAGGCAGG
>NW_004949186.1:1131047-1131897 GCF_000317375.1 Microtus ochrogaster
CAATAGTATAGCATAAAAGCAATAGCACCAGACAAAAATCAGACATAGAAATGTACTTAAAATCAACTGTTAAACCACTAAAGAAAAGCAAACAGCAAAACTAATGAGGAGCTTTATTCTATTGAACTGGTGCTCAGCCCAGCATGGCTGAGGAGCAGCTGCTTCAATCATTTCTATGCCTACCAGGAACTGCTTCTGACTAAGGGTTGCTCGGCAGCCTGTGGGCCAGGCTGACCCCCACTCGGGGCATTCTCCAGCTTGTACATCTTTGGATTGCTAATGTCGAAGTCAAAGGGGTGTCTCCTGAGGATACTGGGGTGTGGGAGGTGGTGACACACTGAGATCTGTTGCTGAAGGACCCAGTCTTGCTCAGTATTAAACATGCTACAGGATAGCGGTGCATGCAGTAATGTCCACGGGACCTGAGAACTGCACGACAAAGGGGAAGCTTTGCAGCTCCTGCACCTTGCTGACTTCTGGCTTAGGGCTATCATTCCATTCTCCATGGAGTTACCTATTCCTGGCCAGAGAAAGTAGGGCGACCAGCCGTCACAGCCTGAGCCTCCTACAGCTACCTAATCACGCCCACATCAAGATCTCACAGGATCTACCGTTGCTTTATGCAGTCACCTCAGTGGTTTCAGGCCTACTTAGTAACTCAGTCTGAAGCAATATGCCCTCTATCCTGATTTAGAAATAGCCCCTGAGTGTAGAAAGTGCCACAGGGGACTTGTGGTACATACGAGTCTGTCACAGCAAATCCCCAGATGTAAAGACTGTAAACTTGTTCTGTGTACATATATGAAGAAACACATACGTGTGTGTGTGTGTGTGTGTGTGTGTGTGTGTG
>NW_004949186.1:1131997-1141904 GCF_000317375.1 Microtus ochrogaster
TGTGTGTGTGTGTGTGTGTGTGTGTGTGTGTGTAGATCAGGAAAAAAAAAAACTTCTGAGAGTTGGTTCTCTCCAGTGTGGACTTGAGTTTCAAACACAGGTTGTCAGGCTTGGCAGCAAGCATCTTTACCCAGTGAACCATCTCCCTGCTTGCCTGGCTTACACTGTGGAAGATTTGACTCCCTTTCTTCCACGGGGGGGTGGGGGGCCTGGTAGACTGGTTCTTTGCTTTTTGCTGCTTAGCCTTTGCATATCTTCAGCCTATCCAGCTGTTTCTGAATCCCTTTGTGCTTCCTCCTGCCCTTGCCCTTCTACGCTTTTTGCGTAACGTCCCTCCCTTTTTCATATGCCTTTTCTCAATCCTGGCATCACACGGAACCTGCTTCTGGTCTTCCATCTCGGCACACCCCTCATATAGTCCCAGAAAAAGGATTCTTGAGAAGTAAATAATGTCATCAATTATCAGAGAAGGGCGGGTCAGTGTGGGCAATATCTTCTTCCACGTACGTAGCTTTTAACCAACAGGAGCATAAAGAATACCTTACTCCCCACAAGAAGTATGAAGAAGGCCATTGTATTGAATTATGACTTTATTCCATAGGTTATCACAGTCACATTCCTGCCTTACATGTGTAGGAACCATTCCTTGCCCATTCTGAGCAAGGGGAATGGATGTTTCTGACTCCAAATTTGGGGAATACACACGGAGTGGCTTGTTGCACTAATAAATTTCTTTCCCTTTAATCCTTAGCATCTATCTCCATGAATGCCTTTTTTCAATGCTTGCATATAATGCCGATATGATAGATTTAGAGGTTTATCCTTCATCAGATGTGAAACGTAGGACAACAAACAGCAACAAAAGCCTCACCCAGAAACAGAAAGACATGCAACCAAGCTTCCCCAGTCCTTTGTCTCAGCTCGTGGTGTTGCCTGGATATTAGTTTATCAACACACTGGGTTTCTGCTACTGCTCCATGGCTAGAGAACATTGCAAGAAGACTACCTTGGGTATGGATGCTAGCGTTTAAAACAAGGACCCACAATATAAGGTAAGTTCTTTTTAAGCAAATCTGTCCTTGGGTTTCAGATTTCATTTAACTTGTAGGTTGTTTCCCCCACGCATTCTCCAGGCATTTTAATCAAACTTTATCCTGTGTAGGCCACGTGAATGGGTAAGACACATTTCTTCAGCAACAGCCCGAGGAAAAGCAGACGTGAGCTGTTGCCACAAGAAACATCATCTGTCATTTCCTCGCGCTATTTGAAGACAGAAGGAATCATTCTAGCTTTGAAGAATATTTATTCTTTGCTCTGCAGACCTGGAAAATGGGAGGAGGGATATTGAAATGATTTGAGTGCAGGAAAGAATGTAGGTTTCAATCAGAGGGAACATGCAAAGAGTGTGTCTTGATTGGTACAGATCCCAGGGTACCCACTAAAGAAAAGCAGTATTAAATAGAGTATTCACAGTTTCACTTATGGGCTTATGCCTTGGGAACAGAACACAAAGAGATGCTAACTGATCCTTCTTTAATACATTTCAGCTATGGAAGATCCCCATGGCTAGATCTCATATCTGAGCCGATCAGAATTCCCACATGCATTGAGATTTTTGTTGTTGGAGTCGGGGTCTCTCATTATATTCCTGGAACTCTCTATGGAGACCAGCCTGGCCTGGAACTCACAGAGACCTATCTGCCCCTGGCTCCCAAGTGCTGGGATTAAAAGTGTACACCACCACGCCTTGCTATTGAACTATTTTTAGGAATGTGTGTGTGTGTGTGTGATGCCCGTGTGTGTGTGTGTGTGTGTGTGTGTGTGTGTGCATGAGCATTCACTAGAGGCAGGTAGAAAGAGAAGACACAGGCATGCACTGAGAACTCTACACCCATGACCTTAGTGAGTCAAATAATTAGTGGAAGATACTCGGGTCTGCCGGTTCTAGAGCTGTGTGGCTGCTATTCCAGGCTCTCTTCTCTAGCTAGCCAGTGATGAGGTATTGATAACAATCTGCTGTGTCTAGAGGGTCAGTTGTTACACTAGTTTGTTGTGCCTTTTCTTTCTGTCATCTGTAATCTGTGCTGGTGAAGGGCGGAGGAGCGAGCAAAGAGGAAAATGCCCAGGGTTTCTATTGGCCTCTGCAACCCTAACCAACACACTCTTCTCAGGCTGTTTGGTTTTCTTTATTGGACAAACCTTAGATTCCAAACCCCACTGCACCGAGAATGGGGATGTCGTCCTTGCAGGGAAGTCCTTCGTTCTGACCTTTATCAGGCAGGGGAGAGAAACGTGGTGGAATCGCAGTTTATTGTGTAGCATGGTGGTATAAAACCACAGATCTAAGTGTGCAAGAAGTGGACACACTTTGTATCTGTTAGCAGCTATATTTTAGGGAACATTTAATAACCTAGGAAGATTCATAATATATCTGTATTGTGATCACCCCTTTCCTAAAATCAAATACAATATTTACTACCTAAATAAATAAATGGAAACTAATCAAATGTTAGCAATATTTGAGGATGGATAATCTTATTTTTTTCTCCAATTTTAATTTTCCCCCCAAACACCCAAAGACATAGACATTTCTTTTAGAACCATATAAGATCACAGTACTATTTAAGATTGTGAGGAAGTAACTGCTGTATGCTGGATGTCTCTACAAGATAGCCACACTGGACACAGAGAAGCAGGAAGACAAGGGCTCTGGATGATCCTTCCGTTACCAGAGCGGAGGATAGGAAAGACGGTAACTAGCAGACTGAAGACATCTACTTAATAGGAAATAGGAGGAAACAGTCTTTGGGAAAAAAACTTGCTTATATGCTTACTGTCTTTGGTCCATCCCCAAAGCTGGTTAAACAATATGAAAACGGATTCTGTGTTGTTTCTTCTTTGGAGATACAAGACAAAGAAACATGGGGAGACAGTTGAAAAGGCAGTACAAGCCCCGGAATGTTCCACAGATACCTCGCATTCGAGTCCCTGCCTCTGCCGCTGACAACCCACTACTGAAGGTGCGGTGCGACATCCTGTTCCGGGAGGGAAGGCTTGTTTTCTCTTTGGAGGGTTGAGGACTTTTTTCTACTGTCTGTGTAGGAGGAGAGTGTTGTTTGACCTGCAGTAAG
Source organism: Microtus ochrogaster (assembly GCF_000317375.1). Lineage (NCBI taxonomy): Eukaryota > Metazoa > Chordata > Mammalia > Rodentia > Cricetidae > Microtus > Microtus ochrogaster. The sequence continues at coordinate 1,135,129 of NW_004949186.1, forward strand.
TGCCTGCTGAAGGGGTAAATGAAGGCGCGCTGGCACAGCCTAACCCTAAACACCCCCAGTGGTGGAGTCGGCTAAGCAGTCTCCGTGCGTGCGTGGCTGTCGCACCACCGTGGGAGCGCACTTCATTGGCAACATCAACATCGTGGCTTCCTGTTCATGCTGTCAGCGTCTTTCCCACCGAGCTAATTATAGCCATTCACATAGGAACTCTAACAATTTCGCTTTTCTTCCATCTCTTCCAAGAAAGATAGGGGACCGTGTAAGAATATCAGAAATGTAGCCTGCTACTGACTTCTCATTTAGGATAGTTAAAGTTCTCAACACTGGTAAAGAAATAAGCATAGTTTTTCTTGATAAAATAAAAACTGTAACTTTCAAGATTTTTACCTGATGTAAGGGAAATTCCCATTGTACCGGGGAGCTTTGCTGTTAAAGTGGGCTAGCAATTTTCACGTTGCCTTTTCTGTAATCATGTGAAAGACAGAATTAGTTACTCAGGAATGAAATCCATCCTCTTCTTTAAATTTATAAGGCATATATAATACAGAAAAACTGAGAGGGGGTTGATTCTTGCATTGTGAGGCTCCTGGCCTTGCTATTTTTTACTCTGGGCTTTCTTTTAATATCAAATTTAAAGGCCCTAGACTTAAAAAAACACTTTGTCTCACAGACTTCAGATTCCAGTCCCCCACAGAATGTCTAACCGGTAAGTTGCCTTAACCTATGTTTACATGTAACAGGGTAAGGGCAGGGTTTCCACGTGGTTTTCATTTGGCTTTGAAATTTCTGTCTCTGGGGTATTTTATATCCAAGATAAACTTATTTAACTTGGTTTTTCTAGAATGTTGATGCCATTGTCAAAATTTTCCCATTTACTTTTGAGACAGGGTCTCATGCAGCCCAGTTAAGGATGACTTTGGATGTCTGATCTTTCTGCCTCCCCCCTCCTCATGTAACCCTGCTGTCCTGGAACTCACTGGTAGACCAGGCTGGTCTTGAACTTGAATTGCTCCTTTGACCCCTGTCTCGCAAGTGCTGGCATGTACCACCATGCCTGGTTCCTCTGTTTTCATTGCCCGCCTTTTCCTGCCAATGTTGATCTCTTAGCCCATCGCCCACTTGATATTCTATCCTAATTCCTTACTGGGAACTTTCCACTGAACCTTTCAGCTATCTGGAAGCCTCCACCCGTCAGGCTCTGAGTAGATTCCCACAGCCTTTTTTTCCCCAATAAGGATCAATAAAAGTCTCATATCCTGGAAGCTTTTACATCTCCCTCGGCATAAAATTATGATTTAAAGAACCTAGAACCTTTTCCTTCCCTGTTTTCATCATCATCCAAACAAGGAGAAGATGATTTATACAAATGGTGAATGGAAATTTCCTGGTTATTCATGTCCCATAAAAATCTGTGTCACCTTAAGAGAAGCATCTTATTCCTGTGGTCATTAGTTTTTGACGCGTCACACTTGTAATTACATAGGGGTTTATCAGTCACCTCCTCATTCTAACAGGACCTAAATCAAGGGCAGCGGTGCTACTTCTACAGCATCATGAGGATTTATGACTCCAGGCCCCAGTGGAAGGCCCTGCAGAACCGGTACATCCACAGCCTTGGGTACCAGCAGCAGCTGGGTGAGTTTAACTACCTTCCCAGAACCAGGCCTATCAGCAGGGTGCGTATTCATCACAGCCAGAAGTCACCCCTCTGGATAAATAATCCAAGAAGGATGACCTCTGCCGACCTATTTTACCAACATGGTTGGCTAGCCAAGTTCAAAAATGATTATCCCTGACAATAGGCAGGGAAGTTTTATAGGTGAATTAAGAGGGTTTAAAGAAATTAGAGTATGGATTCTTAGAAAATGTTAACAACTCTCTGAGATTTATATGAACTTGATCTAGTAGATCAATACACTGGACTTGGAAAGCTAACACAAGCTCGCACAAGGGATCCCCTCCTTACTGTTTGCGTAAGATCAAAGACAGTTTACTCCCAACAGTGATAACTACATGTTAGAGCATTTGACATAGCCCATGCACCCTGCCAAGAGCATTATGTACAATATAGTCATAGAACCAGAACCGCACATAAACTGTGTAATTTGATGAAGACCATTCAACCAGCCATGGTCGATGAGATCTTCAGGCAGTCGGTGATTTCTCCAAAGCCCATGGTTCCATCTGCTCATACTTTGCTCTTTCTCCCTTTCTACCAAATTCACTCAGATTATTACAAAGCACAGATGAAACCATGGTTTCCAAAGGCACGAACACACCACGAGCATCAACCTGTTGGAAGGCTTCATTGCTGTTAATTCCTTTATCTTACAGGACTGTCTCTAGTTGCTCACCTCCTCTACTGCATAGTCCTCCCTATTCAGGTAGAAGACTGAAACCCAGATGAATTAAATAACCTTACCAGGGTTAAAAAACTAGGAAACAAGGACTTGAGGTTTGTTGACTACTGAAGATTGTCTGAAGTACAGTGGAAGCCCCTTCTGGTGGTTTTGTTTTTAGAGCCAAATGCCAAGGAAACCAATAAACTTAAGTGCAGAGGCATTCATAAAATCTGTCATATTATTAAAGTGCAGATTCCTGTGCCTTGCTCTCTGGGCTTCTGATTCAGAAGGCCTTTGAAGAGAATAGAGTTCTGAATTATAATGGGATTTTTTTTTAAAAGCACATAGACTCAGAGAATTTAGTGGGGACAGGGAGGATGGTGCTTTGAGAAACTGAAAGACATATCTATCTTTTAAACCAGATGTTATCTTTCTCTGGGTTGAAGAAAGCTTTGATAACTAGGAGAAGGCTAAGCATCACTCAAGTTTCTTTCCGAATGTCTTGACAAGCTAACCGGGGACTATAATCACTTGTGTTACTCAGCTCTTCTCATTCATGTGACAGACGATCTTACAGAAACCACTCTGGCTAGGGAGAACTTATTTTGGCTCAAGGTTTTTAGAGGTGCCAGTCCATCATGACAGGGAAGGCGTGAAACAGAACCGCTTTTCACATCCCGGTCAGGAAGAAGGGGAGCAAAAGAGTGTGAGTTTTCACCCACATCCAAGATGGGGCTCCCCCAGTTAATTGTCTCTAGAAAAACCTTCACAGAAATACCCTCAAGGTGTGCCTCAATATTTAGGTTATCTAGGTTGTTCAGGTTGACAGTGACACTTAAGTATCATGTTCATTGAAGAAAAACAGTAGAAATAAACACTTCCTGTCCCCAAGGATAGCATGACCAAGGCATGCTAATCACAGAAGTAGAACTCTCGTTCACCTTTGAGAATATTTTTGTTCTATAAAATTGTTGAGTTGAAGAGATGGCTCAGTGGTTAAGAGCACTTGCTGTTCAGTTCCCATCACCTATTGGCTACTAATCACCTGCAAGCCCAGCTCTAGGAGGGCTATCACCCACTTCTGGCCTCTGGGAACAACAGGCATATGTGTGTCAACCTACACACATTCAGCCAAAACACTCATATGCATAAAACAAAGACTCGCTAAATGTTTCAAAGAAAAATATTGACCTTGAAATTCCTCTCATTTATTTCCCCAGGCTATATCACTCGGCAGGAAGCTGTGTCTTGTGCTCTTTTACTTAGACACTCAACCATGCAAGCCTCAGCCAAGGCAGCTCCTCCAAGGGCCGTTCTCCGAAACTCTTCAGCCACACAAAGAAAATACCGGCCCACAAAACCAGAGTCTAGAGCTGGACCAAGAACCTCCAGCGCAGCACGCTGAGCATCAGGACCTGAGACAATCCATAATCTATAAAATAGGCATCTCACAGGTGTATTCCCAGCATCCTAGTAGGTGCTTGGTGTGTGTTTGTTGTATGACAATGAAGATAAGATTACTAACAGGCTCCAAAGCTACAGAGAAACCCTGTCTCAAAAAACCAAACAAATAAATAATTAAATAAATAAAAAGATTACTAATAAAGCCTCTAGACCTACACATCATCCCATCTTCACATAAACAGCACAAACAAGAAGATAGGAGATTTGCAAGCTATAGCGTACATAATAAGCAAGTTTTACCACATGTAGCCTATAAAATAAAGGGACTTCCAAAGCTTTCAAAGCAAAGGCTGCTTTTGAGTTCCAACGTCCCAGTGAAGTCCGCAGGACAGTAGCAGGGGACAAGTGCCCGAACCCCTATCCCTGAGTGACTGCTCCCTGCAAGCTGCCCATTGCACTTCTGAAAATAACCAACCCACACAGCCAATACTGATTCTGGAGATTTCTGGAGTCACAGTGTTAGTGACAAATGCCATGTGCCCCTTCCTACCCTCATTCACACCAGGCAATAATATTCACTCTGGTCCTGCAGTTTCTGGTTCCTGACTTAATCTGCTTTGTGTCCTTTCGAAGTTTGTGTTTATCAGTCTGGTGCTGCCAGGTTGAGTCTACACAGCTGTAATTGGCCTTGACATGGGTAAGATAATTCATGCACACACCTGCCCCTGGCAGCAACAAACACTCTCAGCGGAACAGAAAATAGCCCCAAAGAATGGATCACAAGGCTCGTCTTTGAAGATCTTAAGAACTCATACAAGGCCGTGCAAACAAGCAAATAACGAGGAACAGGCAGTCAGATTTCTCTACAAATGGCACCATGCCATATTTGTTACGTTTAATAGTGACTTTCTTCACCAATTATTCTATGTGTGTGTTCCAAAAATTAGTGATCCTATACAAGAAATTAAAAACTGTCACTTCCTTGTCTCTATTTTTTTTTAAATGCCATTCATGTCAGCCAATGACTATCACCACGTGAGAAATTGTTGAGCTAGAACTTACTTTACAAGGGAGATGGAGCATGCATCTGAAAAGAAGATGGGACAATTCTGCCACACCCCCTTTCCAGTCCAAACCTAAAATAACAAAAATCAAAAACCCATCCTTGATAAGGCCTTCTCTCTGCAACCATTAACATAAAAGATATGAAATCAGTCAAAAGCTTCTAAAGAGCCATATTTTAGGGCGTATAATTCTGTCTGACTTTTCTGGGTGGAGCGAGGGGCATGGTTGTCCCATGTGTGTACCAGGAAGCCTTGGGATAGCAGGACAACGTTTGACCAGATGGACACTATGCTGCTGTGGCTCATACTTCCCATGGTCAATGTGGAGGGACTAAGGGACCATATGCCTAATCATGGAGAAGCTTCTTGACCACCCTGATTCTGACTCAAGCATTCTCTGCAGATGACGCTATTAAATTAGGGATTCTTAGGTAGCTTCTAAAAATCCCATAGAACTGGGGTGAACTGTGAGGGAATCTTCATAAGAGATGGAGGATGGTGGCAGCTCTACCCGTCAACATTAACCTTCCTGCTACCACGTTGAGCCTTTTATCTCCGGGAACTGCTGACGTGCGCTTTCAGCACGGACTTTGTGACTTGGCTGGCCTAGGCGCCTGCTGAGTAAGCGTTGGCTCCTTGCACCGGATAGCAAGAATAACAAGCACAGAGCATCAGCGCTGCGACCCTGCATCAGATCTCAGCAGCGTGTCTCTCTGACAGAGGCTTTTACAATCCTATGCACAGGTGAATGTCACGGGCTCTTAAGAAGGACAAATGGGTTTAATAGATGTAAATTGGTGCAGGTGCCCTTCTCGCTGGTTCCCCCTTCTGAGAAGATAATGCTCCCCTTCAGCTAGAGTCCCACACTTGAAGCTTGGAAAGATGTGGTAGGTTAGGGAGCTTGAAAGAAAGATGTTCACTGAAAAGGACACTAAGAAAGATAATCAAAGAGGTAGAAAGAACACACAAAGGTTTTAGTAACCCTACTGCTTCTAGTTGGAGCCTCCGCTGCTGTCGCTCACAATGACCACTATTAACATGGGGAGATCAAGGAACCATTTTACCTAAAATTGCTAACATCTGAAAGAGACCCTGATTGTTGAAGGCAATCAATAAATAACACCTGTTGAACAATATTGAAGTTTTCAAAGTCTGCAGTCAGACTGGCCTCTGGCTTTGTGATAATGCTTCAAGGGTCCCAGGAAGCTACACCACTGGGGAGGCCTGGCAGTGGTTGTCAGGGAGAAGTGAGCAGGAGTTCATCTGAGGTGCAGGCAAGAGCGGTGCAGCCAAGAACTTTCAAAAGATAAAAAAGCTGAATAACGCTGGTCTCCTTTTTATAATCGTCACAAGACAGTTGGGGACAGAATGTGCTCCCCACTCTTTTCTTGATATAAATCCTAAACAATTGCGGAGGGAACAGGAGTTCTGTCTTTTAATTATCCTTTGGTCTCTGTTGGAAATAGTTGGGAAGATGCCTTGTGTTGTGGTCCCGACATTGTTCGATTGTACTGAATGGGACCCCTGGCTGGAGTTTCTTCCTCAGTGTGCGGATGAGGGGAGGTGGGAAAGAACCACTGCAGTGTGGAGCCTCACAGATTTATGGGGAATTGTGGGAGGCATCACTCTCAGGGGAACTGATGTGGCTGTTATGAGACCCCAGGTAGTTCTTATAAAAGACCATCACAAAACCCAGCAGTCATAAGATAGCAATTCTGATACTTCCTTTTGCTTCTTGGTGAGTGACCATTTTGTAAATATTCAAGTGTTCTTAGACAATTGTATATTCTTTAATGGATGACTGTGGAAATAAAACTTTATGCCCAATAAACCATACTCACTAATTGTTTTGAAGTGAAAGTGTTGATCCCTGAATATGCTCAAATTCTCAATGGCTTCCCTATTTGACATTCTCTCTCTCTCTCTCTCTCTCTCTCTCTCTCTCTCTCTCTCTCTCTCTCTCTCT
>NW_004949186.1:1142004-1145411 GCF_000317375.1 Microtus ochrogaster
TCTCCCTCCCTGTTTGTCATGTCTCTCTTTCCCCACTCCACGATGCCAGCTACTATGAGGTGGTGTAGCTAGGAGACCCAAGAGCCAGAATGAACACCACACTTTTAGAATTGCAGTCTCCAAAAGTGTGTTCTTTAAAAATAATACTTTTGAAAATGACGTTCCCAGTCTCTGATACTTCATTACAGAAAGAAAGAAAAAAAGAAAGAGAAGGAAAATAAAACCAGCCCAATAGAGCCTGCTGCAATATACACAGTATCAAGAGATATGTCTCTAACCACTGTACCGCATATCCTTTTTTAGCTTTCATTTTATTTATTCTTTGCCTCTCGCATATCATGTCTCCACATCACCTTTCCCAATCTCAACCATTTCCCTCCCGGCAAAAATTAAAACAAAATTTAAGAGCAGAAAGGTGAGGAGGAAGAAAGGGAGGATCTCATCACGGAAGCTTTGGTGTGACACAGTGAGTCACCCCTTTAGCCATAGATTTTGCACGCAGGTATTACATGCAGGCATTCATCCCGAAGATCATTGATCTGACCCAAGGCCCCTGGTCTCTGCAGCACAATTGACTCTGGGCCCTCATGGGGACTCTTCCTGGACATCCCATTGTTGCTCTGTGTCATGGAGATCTTGCAGCTCTGGGTTTGCTGCACCAACTCCCACCCCCACCCAGATCACCTCCAGGGGATCACAGATGGGGTGGATGTTGGAGAGGGCTAACATAACCCTGATCTAGGTCTGGGTACTTGTAGGGTTGGTCAGCCTGGCAGCTCTCCCCTGTTCTCACCACCAGGGTGCGCTCTCCAGCACGGTCCTGGCTACTTCACCCCTTGTAGCAATAAGCAAGAGGTGGGGCCATTTCTCCTGCTTTTCCTTTCTTCAGCATCAGCAGCGGGATCCAATCAGAAGCAGACTCTGCAGGAAGCTGTCTCACCATTGTCCCCCTCCTGGCCATATCTACCCAGAGCACTCTTAAGCTAATTTCTGGTCACTCAGTCTAGTTAGAGAATTAGCTATCTTTGAAGGCACCAGTTCTACAGCACGGGCCCACACGGCCCTCTTGAAGTTTGTTTTCAAACTCCCAACACACTGTGGAGGAGAAGCAACAGCAAGCAAACGGAAGACATTTAATAATTCATGCCTTGTTCCTGTGTAACGTATACAGTTAGAATAGTATTTATCAGAATATTAATCCGTATAGCAGACTTAGGGATGATGCTTTAATATGCAAATTCTTGTGTCCCTCCTAGGCTCAATTAATCAGAGTATAAGAGATAACATCCCTGGTATTTAATACCTAAGGAGAGTGAAGTAGAACAGCGTTTTGCATTTAAGGTGTGACTCAAATAATAATGTGCTTAAACCCAGAAGAGACAAATTTTTCCCTGATAAATCTGATTTTTAAAATGAGGGGTAGAAGCTTTATGATGGAAGAGATGTTGAGGGACAGGTGAGGAAAATATATCTCCCTGATAACCAGCAATATCCCATATGAATAAACTGCCTATTATTATGATTCAAAAGCCAAGGCATGCTATAGCACAGCACTGAATCCAGTCAGATGCTTTTGTTTCCCTGGAGCTGGCATTACTAACTACACAACACAGTTCCTCTAGAGTGAACCCTCGTCCTGTTTTCAGAATTCATCCCTATGTGTGATAAAGTCCAAGGATTCTGCATCTTTTCAAGTGAAATGAGTTCCTAATTGCATCTGTGCTTATAGAAGAAACCATATAGAAAAAAAAAACTTACAGAAGGAACCATTTTATCAGCCTCATTGACTCTGCTTTTCTCCCTAAATCAATTCACCGCCTGAAGTGTAATCAATCCCTGCTTTGGAAATCAATGTCTGTCTACCTCTAGAGGATGCTTGTGTGTTTTTCTCCACATTAAAGCTATCATAGTGTGCCAATCACACCATGGACGTAGTCAAGCCAGAAACGGGAACCTCTGTGGCTACTGAAGACCACAGTTCAGAGAGGTCCAGGGAATTACTAAACTCACTACACAGGGCTGCACACTGGGATATGGCAGCAAGATCTGGACCAACGAACTTCCTGCGTCGTGAAACTTACATTTGAGAGCACCTAAGAACTGCCTAGAATCTATAAAAGTTCTAGAGAAAGGAATGACTTCCTTTAATTTTTAAGACTATCTCGTCTGTCTGTCTGTCTTTCTGTGTATGTGTGTGTGTGTGAGAGAGAGAGTGTGTGTGTGTGTGTGCGTGTGTGTGTGTGTGTGTGTGTGTGTGTGTGTGTATGTAAGTGCACCCGTGAAAGCCAGAGGACAGCTTGCAAGAACTGTCTCTTTTTCCATCACATATGTCAGTATCGGGCTTTGAGTTCTGGTCCTCAGGCTTGGTAGAAAATGCTTATACCCAGTGAACCATCTCACCAGACCAAATTTCTTCTTTAAAAGGTTGAGACCAGGAAGACAATTGAAACACTTCAACCGACACCATTAACTGTTCAGGGTGTTCAGCAGGTGGATGGCTAAGAAGAAAGTGCTATATACACCCATCACAGTTTTATTCCACCATAAAGAAAAATGAAGCTTGAAGACAAATGGCTAGAAATGGAAACTGTTAAGTGAGATAACGTGTTCTCTCATATGCAATCCTGCCTTCTAATTTTGCCTTATGTGTATTTATATGGGAGGGGTGTGTAGAGGCCAGGAGACCATGCAAATGACAAGGGGTGGTGGTATGGGAAGGCCTTCTGCCTATGTGTTGCTTTTATTGGTTAATGAATAAAGAAACTGCTTTGGATCTATAGCAGGGCAGAACAGAGCTAGGCGTGAAAAACTAAACCAAATGCTGGGAGAAAGAAGGCAGAGTCCAGAGAAACCGTGGAGCCTCCAGAGGGAAAAGATGCCAGCTGCCAGCTGGAACCTTGCCAACAAGCCACAGCCACATGGCAATACACAAAATAATAAAAAAAAATGGGTTAATTCTAGATGTAAGATCTAGCTAGTAATATGCTTAAGTGATTGGCCAAACAGGGATTTAAATAATATAGTTTCTGTGTGGTTATTTTGAGATACTGGGCAGCCGGGAACAAACAAGTGGCCTCCTACTGGGGGGGCATTAAGGTAACAGTTTGTGAGGGTAACAGAATATATATTACATGAAATGGAAGGGGAGAATAATGAAGGAGGCAGGGTGGGGAACATTCCACTAAAACTTAGCATGTAACAAAACACCATAAGGAAAGCTGCTGCTTTGTATGCTAATTAAAAGATAAAATAGAAATCAGTGACGTTTCAGAAGTCTAGCTCTCTCTATAAAATATACCCTCATTAATAATGTTTTAAAATCAATCAGCTGTGATATGTGTAACATTATGCTTATGTAAGAAAGCAAAGGTCAGAAGGTAAAGTCCCATAAATCAGAGGGTCTGTTG
>NW_004949186.1:1146036-1150606 GCF_000317375.1 Microtus ochrogaster
AGAGAGAGAGAGAGAGAGAGAGAGAGAGAGAGAGAGACTGGGCCTGACTTTTGAAACCTGAAAGCCTAACCCAGTGACACACTGACACACTTTCTCCAACAAGGTCACAACTACTCCGACCAGGCCACCTCTTCTAATGCCTCCCAGGTAGGGCCACTTCCTGACAACTAAGCATTGAAATGTTAGAGCCTGTGAGGGCCACTTCACTCAAACCATGGCAGGGTGATAGGATAGAAATGTAGGCACAAGACAGCACAGTGGATGTCAAAGTGCTCAGTCACCAGCTATTCTTTTTGCCTTCTTGGAACTCCCATTTAATCCCACTTTCTAAATCCATTGTACAGAGCATTTCACTTCCACACAGTGGAGGACACACTGAAGAGGGTGGAGTCTCACGATGGAGTCCTATCCGGGAGAGCGTATTGTTACTGCAATGGATTTCATTGCTCTCTTAGCGCACTATGAAAGAGGACCTTATGAATAATGGCCTCTGCAGCCTCGCAGAGCCAGTCCTTTGAGGGGGGAATCTGGAGCCACGGAGTGGTTTTCAGGGAAGAAACTGAGATGAGTAAAAGCAAAATTCCAGATTCTATAGCATGCAGAAAATGGAATGATTCATTTTAGAGATGGGGTATAATGGTACTGCTATAAATACAGAGCCTTTTAAGACAGACCACTCCATGTGCAACAGTTAGGAATACATTAAAGAGAGGAAATTAAAGTCAGATCAAAACCTCTTAACACAACATCAGCTGTTTCAATCAGAAAACAGAGGGAGCCTTTCCCCCAACCTCTTCTTTGTAGCTAATGGTTTGGAGCCCATGCTAATTTCAGTAAATGCAGGGAGTGATTACAGTCAGCACTTAGCATACGAGAAAATGATTTAAGACATAGGCTATATATATATATATATATATATATATATATATATATATATGAAAATTTAGTCCCTGTAGAATCTATCACCCAACATAGATCAGGGGGTTGAAAATGACAGAAAAGGCTGTTACCAAATACTTGGAAACACGGGGATTTTAGGTGGTGAAAAAGATAAATCAATTAAAGCGGGAGCCCTGCTGTTTATTGTGATAAATCATATTATTAGAACCCTGCTTAACAAGAGATTCAATTGAAAACATGAAGGAGGCATAAATAAATCAGGATCTTAATTGACTGCCTTGGCTTCTGGATGCAAGAAGACAAGGCCACACCTCACAGCTGTGCCTGCAAAGCTGAAAGCAAGGGTTCCGCCAGGAGTCCCTGGATGGGATGCTGAAGAGCACGCCCCCAGCGTGTTTCCAGGGAGGAAGAATATGGGCAAGCTGAGCCTGGTTTAGAATGAGTTCTGATGGTTCTCACCAACTGCAAGAGGAGGGAGCTGCATAAACTCATCAAGCCAGCTTCCCATATATTCTTCTAGTTCATCTATCAGACGTCTAATGGTGCCGGCAAGCAAGCCACTCTTGTGATTGGCAATGAAGACTTTATAGGGAAAGAGAGGCTGCTGGATAGCTTATTCTTCCTGCGTTCTTTCTTTGCTTGGAGAGCCCTGGCTGCCAGATGCAGAGGCTGCTTTTTGAGGTTCTTTTTCTCAAGGCCTTCATCTCTGCAGTGGAAAAATAAAACAGAGTCCCAGGAAGCTGCCGGGGAGACACGTATAAGCCCTTGTGTTTTGACAGTCATATGGATATGGGAGATTTTGATCAGAAGTAAGCATTGTGCTGTGTTTGCAAACCCAATTCTGGGAGTATTCTTTCTGTAGGGTTTTTTGGTGCTTGCTCTTAGTTTGAGGCATTGGTCTGACCATAGGAGCACATACAGGGAATCGGGTTATCTAGGCCAAATTCCAGGTCTGATATTAAACATTCAACAGGACAGCATATAAGAGAAATCAGCTCTGTGCCTCAGTTTCTCATCTGACAACAGAGACTAGCTTAGCTTCAGCTTCACAAAGCATCAGAAGGATTAGCATTCAATGCCTGGCGCTATGTACTTTCATGAAGGTTATCTAGTTAAACTTCTTTTGATAGTGCAAAAATTGCAGCGTCGGATCAGCTAATATTCACTATTTTTAGTGTTTGCCAATTTCAAGGCACTGTCATAAGTATCACGTATGATCAAAAGATAAGTTTGGTATGTAATATATTCTATCTCCCTTTCCATGTAAGAATCATCCCTTCCCCATGGTCCCTTACCAGCTATGTGACATCTGTGTTATTTGGATTGAAGCACACACACACACACACTACTAAGGAGGTCAAGATCCTGGGATTAGACATGTCATGGGTCTAAAGAAGAGCCAAATACCATGATTCTGCTAAAGGAGCATAGCAATAAAATGACCCCTAATGACGGACTGCTCTACCCAGAGATCAGTGCTTCACTAAACTCCCATCAGAGAGACTTCCTCTTGCAGAAGATGGGGACTAACACAGAGACCTGCAGCTGGATAGTGAGCAGGGAGTGAAAGACGTTGGAGCACATTCAACCCTAAACGGGATGTATTTATTAGACCACTTGCCCCTTGAGGCTCAAGGGTCTACAGGAAAGAAGAAGTAGAAAAATTATAAGAGCCAGAAGTGGTGCATGAGTGCAAATAAATAGCATCATCCAGACCTAACAGGACCGATACATGTATTGTATAAAAAGTCATTAATTAAAGATGATAAGTTTGGTCAAATGGGCTTGTAAAATACTATTCCAGAAAAAAATGTTTGTCAAGGCTGTTGGCATCTTTCAAGCCTCATTATATTTAATTAAAGTTCATTATCAAAGAAGAGCAATGAGGGTGATTGAAAAATGCAATGGGGAAAACTTCAGATTGGGAATTTGATGGCGGAAGATACAAAATAATCCCACCCTAGTTCAGAATTATGTATAATAAATTGTTATTTATTCAGGGGAGACTTGCAGATCACTGTCCTAGATCATAATCCTCTTCACGAACAGGAAACAGGAACAGAGTCTAGCAGCCAGAAGTGAGAACCGGAACCAAGAGAGCAAGCACAGGCTTTACAGCTGCATTTATAGTATAAGAGACCATGCCCAAGTGGGCTGGTATCTTAAAGGCTGTTGGCTGAAGGAGGAGAAGGAGATCCCATAGCAGGAATTACTCAAATTTACCAATTACTCAGATTAGGAATTGCTCAGATTTACCACTAATAAAATGGATACGGAATTGGGTCTTGTATAACAATAACATATTGAAATGTCATGAAAGTGACAACCATGGCACAGTACACAATGGCAGAGATAAATTATAAAGATATAAGGTTGAATCAGATACATATGTGTGTGTGTATACATATATACATATACATATATACATATATATATATATATTCATTCCACCTATAGAAAATGCAAAACACCAACATTTATGGGTGCCCAATGACTGTCATAGAAGTGAAGACCGTGACTACTGTGGCACTGAGAGGCTGCTGTTGGAAAGGGATGTGTGCACGAATACGGGATTGTTCTGCAAATCTGCCCATCACATCTCGGTATACAGAGCAGATATTTTAATTAATATCAAGAATACTCATATTCTTGATAATTTGTAATGCCGTGTGTGTTATATTGCTTTCATTTTTGTCAAAAAGGCTTTATACTCATGCTAGATGTGAATTTAGAGGGTTCTGACCAATGAAAAAAGACAATTTTGTGAGTGAAGGTTTTCAGAACTCTTCATGGCCATGTGTCCCACCCTGCAGCCATTGCCTGCACATATCCTTCTAAGCCTCAATCCCCTTTAGCATCTCAATTCCCTACATCTCTCCGTCATCAAAGGTTGATGGATGATTATGAACAAATGCAGGCCCCTGCACTAAGGATATTTTCACAGAGCCTGTACAAAATTAGTTTTGTTGAGGAGTAGGGACTGAAACCAAGATGGTGAAACACTTGAGGGATGCTCTTTGTGAGGAGAGAGGTATCCTGACTGACAGCCTGCCCCTCTTCTATTTCTGACTGTACAAGTACCCAGCTAAGCTTGTAGCAGAGATGGGTAAAAGTCCTAGATAATCATAGACCAGAGAAAATCCATTCCCAAGTCCCAGATAATGGCTCAAAAAAAAAAAAAATAAACAGTGTTCCATTAATTTAACAGGATTTACAACGTGAAGGTTTTTTGTTGCCTGCACCTAATGATGTGGAAAACACCTGCCTTCTTCAAGTTGACCTCTTTAAGAAATCACTTAAGTGTATAGATAGAAGAAAAGAAAGCTAAACAAAGTTCATAAAATAAGAGAAGAAAACTATCTTTTTTTTTTATGGACTCTACCTGGTCCAATCTCTCTTCTCCATGGTAACCATCACGAGCGATCAACCTAAGGAGCTTAAGATGAATCAGGAACTTCCAGGCTCATATAAACTTGCAGTTACACAAACTTACACCCTGACACTCTGAAGAGCCAAAGACATAGCAGTCCAATGAAGTTAATTTTTTTTATAATGAGGTTATTAGAAAAGTTGCCTGCCACCTGTCACCAGAAACTCTCAAATCCCAGGACCAAGCCCCACCAGATTTTCCTAAATCACAGATGGCTTATGTTATAAAGCTGTGATCAAG
>NW_004949186.1:1150706-1166174 GCF_000317375.1 Microtus ochrogaster
AAAAAAAAAAAAAAAAAAAAAAAAAAACTTCTGTGTGAACAGAGAAGTCTGCTGTTAGCATAGACAAGCTTCAGCTTGACTTTGCACCTCATATCCATCTCTCAATGTTTCCATGGACTGCTGCATTGGTCCATTTTGATTTTTAATTGGCAGTTCTCAGAACACAAGAAAGTAATTATCCAGCCTCTGAATCCAAGCACCTTAGCTAATTAGATCTTTACCTCTACCTCAGAACTTCCCAAACAACTGGTATACTACACATCCAGTATCTTAGCAGAGCAGCCAAAATTTGCCACAGTTCATGAAAAGCGTATCAATTTCCCCAAACTTAGTCTTAATTTATCCTCTTCTCTGTTTTGATCAGTGTTATTAGGTTACAGAGGTCAAACTTCAGGGCTCACCCCTGATTCCGCCTTCCCTATACAATGTTCTTTCCTGTTGTCAACAGTTCATATTATGTTAATCTCCCAAGAATCTCTTGACTCCTTTTGACATTATCCCTGCCAAGCTTTTGTCACTCATTCCAGACCCAACACATCCTGACAAACATGATATTCCTGACTCCCATGCTTCTGTCTAGCCATGCTCACTCCCCATCAACGCTGCTGCTCTTATATCTAGCATTCATATTTCATAATGTCACTGCTTGGCTCAAAAATTCTAATCAATGGGTTCTTCCTGTCTATAAGAAAAACATAATTCTTCGGATGACTTAAAAATAACCTTTCGTAACTGAACATCAAAACCCTCATCTCTCTTCTTCTTGCATATTTGTGGCCTCTTAAACATGCCAAACTCTCTTATTTCCCAATTTATGCACACATTGACTCCTTTGCCTGTTGGTCAGTTAGGGATTCTTCCAGCATGAATCTTGCCTCATGTCCTTCTTGGTATCTAAGAAAATGTACACATTTTCTCCATTGTGTCTAAGGAAGAAATCACAGCAGTGTTTTGAAATTACTTTCTAACAGATCTACTTAGATACCAACCTCCCCTACTTCAAGTTTTGTGTATCCCAGGTCCTGGCATAGAATGAACTCAGTTAAGCAAATCCCTGAGGAATGGTAGATGGAAGGATGTCATTTGATGGGCCAGATGTCAGCTGCAGAGAACTGCATTTTTTAAGGCAATACACTGAAAGCAGAACCCACTAAAGTGGGGACCTATTGGCAAAATCTAGTTCTTAGCCTGTTTTCCTAAGTAGATTGTTCTTATTGGAAAGCAATCATATCTATTAGCTTACATGTTGTTTAGGTCGCCTTGGTAGATTTGACAGAAATCATACAACTTACAAAGCCTAAAATGTCAACTATCCATCCTGCATAGAAAAAGTTTTCTGAGGCATGGACTGGCTATAAAGCCATGGGCCAGTGTCACATACTTCAGAGTGCCATACGATAACACAATACTCATAAAAGTTACCTTCTATGTCTTTTCTTTTTTCATCTGTTGCTCCCCTCAAAAACCAACACAGCCCACTTCTGCCACCTAAATGTAGGTCAGTCTTTAGACTCAATATAGCCTATACAGAGATTTGGGTTATTGAGATTTGGGTAATGACCAAGCACAGTTGTTCTCTTTAACTGACAAACTCCCTGGCCAGCTTCTCTTGCAGCTAGGTGCTGCCATCTGATGATGTCCACAGATGTGAACAGTGAAGTGCCCAATTCAGTTCCTCCTCATACAAGAAGCCTCTGTCTCTTGCTTCCCCATTTCTTCCTCATTGGGTGGAACTATGGAAGACTCGATCCAACTTTGCACAGACTATGCCAATGCCAGTGGGAAACAGAAAGAGAAGCAGGCAGCTTCATTAACCTTCAGCCCAGCGTTCTGCTCATTTCATAGGATTTTGGACAGCATTAACGCAAAAAAAACAGTAACTACCTGTTTTGCTCCTGCCCTCTCTGTGTCTCACTTTTCCTTTAGTATTCCAGTTTCTACCCCCAGAACCAGCCTCCAGCTGATTTTAACTTAGCAAATGGCCCAGAGGCTTTATAGCTTCATTTCCAACAGTGTTCTCCTAACTCCCTAAAGCCCCATTCTTTCTCACAGTCTTTATCTGTTTTCTATCTCTGGCCTTTTCTGTCTTATACAGAAAAGAAATGTTAATGAAGGCTTTAGCCTTTCTAATGCTGCCATTGTTCTCTTTTAAATTGATTTCCCTATTTTTGCAAGAAGACTCTGAACAGATGAGGGCAAATACATCATAGAAGATATGAGAGGAGAGGCAGCGTTGCAATAAGAGACTTCGGGTTACAAACACAGCTATTCGTTTTGGCAGTTCCAGATGAGATGGTAGGAACTGGGAATCTGGAACGAGGGGCTGGTGAAATGGCTCAGCGGCTAAGAGCATTTGCTCCTGCAGAGGCCTCTGGAGTGGATCCCCAACAACCACATGGTAGCTTACAGCTGTTAGTCTTTCCAGCTCCAGGAGATTCAGCATGCTCTTCTGGTGTCCATAGGTACCACACACACGTGGGGCACAGACATACAAACACACCAAATACTAATACACACAAGACTGAAAATGCTTTAAATTCTAAAAACAAATCTGGAATGTGACGAATGGAATGGGCAACGTTTGATTACTACCTTTAAAGGCCCCTGAGCATTGCTTGAGTGGGAAAATAATCAGAAAGCGGAAAATAGATTGAATTGGATAGTTTGGGCTAAGATCAGGTCAGTTAGGAACAGAAGAAACCCTGGTCTCCTGGGATGTAGCGGTAAGAGAAATTTGGAAGGATTAGTTGCCAGGTAAAGAAGGGAAGAAACTCATGGCAGATGGAATACACGTGCTCCAGAATGGTCTCCCTTTCCAACAAGAATATTTTCCCGCTGATCTGATCTTTTCCATTCCTTGGTATTGTAGAGGATGCACAGAATTTAAAGAAGGGAATGCAATAGGTGAATGTATTTCCAGGGTGCAGCACAGTAAAATATATGCAAATGAAATCACAAGTATGCAAATGACAGAACCTGGATGAAATGCCACTTCTTAAATAAAATGGTTAACACCCTTTCCAAAGGGCATGTCAGGAGCTTGCAGAAGAATCTCATCCCCTGCTCACACTAACAGCTTCAGACCTGGGCCACATCAACGGACAGTTTAACTTCAGCCACTTTTGCTTTCTCTGCAGTCTCCATTAAGGTTTTGCATGGCTTCCAGCCTCTGAGGTTATTAAATAAATCTAATGAAGCAAAAGCCTCTCTCCATCCAACTAGCAGGATGCAAAGTATCCCTCATCTTTGGTCCCTGTATAAACTTCCTTTGAGCTCCTCTGCAGTGCACCGCGCCCCCATGTCTGCGCTCTGTGTGCTGGCACCCAATTCGGGAGTTTCAGGCAAGGGGCTGGAGATTGAAATATACAAACACACAGACAGAGAGACAGTGACACGGGTCATCCTTGAATTCCCCAAGAATGCCCCCTTTATTGTGTTCAGGGGCAGATTATATAGAGATAGCCATGCCCCAGCCAAACCCACCAGAAACCACTCTCCTGCCATCAGGAACTCCTGAAGGTCTCGTGCTCAGAGCAGCTGTAGGCACTCAGATCAGGGGAAAACAAGTTGTTTACAAAAAAATTCAGGATCTGGGGTCTCACTGCTCCCAACACTCCTCTGTGCAACTGAGGATGAGATCTTCACAGCTGAGACTGTTTAGTTTTCAGTGTCAGCTTAGAATTCAGTTCCTCCCACTTGTGAACAAAAACACTGTGGGTTCAGCGCAGAGGGTACAGCCAATACACTGGAAGACTTAGCTCTGTGTCCCGCCCACGTGCAGTTCAAATATCTTCATAATCTGGGTACCAAATATATAAAAGGCCAAATAGTATAAACAATCTCAGACTTCTCTCAACATTTAGCAACATGCAAAGGTTTCTGTGTGTTGTGAATTGTAAGCTAAACTTCACAGTCCTTTCAAGTGTCTCTATCAAGCACACCCGGTGATTCACACTTTGACACCAAGCTGCCATCTACAATGCTCACACTCAAAAATACACAATCAAGCTACCAAAATAATCACACACACACACATACACACACACATCATATTTTTAAGTAAGGTGATGTCTTGTGTTAGATTGCATGCATGGCTATTCTTGATCACATGCAGTCACATATATATTAAGGCATGTGTGTCACAGGCTGGACATGCCTTGGTGAGCATTTGAAGACCCGACTCACTCTTTTCCTCCCTCCCATGAATTCCCACCCCCCACTCGGTTGGCTCATCCCTTCCACTTGCAACCCTCTTCCTCTCCCTTCCTGTCTGTTCCAGAACCTGCCCGTTATTTCTATTCTCCTTTCCAGCTGGAGCCAGGAAGGAGTCTCCCGATCGCTCCGCACCCACTATTCGTAATCTATTTTTAACCTTCTCCCGAATCTTCATTTCCATATCTATAAATTGTGGCTGCCACCTGTTTACGCTGCCGGATTGTTCTAAGACCGACATATCGCATGCATATAAAAAGCATTTTCAAATGTGTTCAATCATCTCAAGGGGCAAGTCATCACTATCTTTAGACCTGGAATTTTCTTCAACTCTTAAGAGCCTTTCCCTCCAAGGAAGGAAAGCATCTCTGACTTCTCCCCCGGCCCACCCAACACACACACACACACACACACACACACACACACACACACACACACACCTGTTGGTGGAAGAAGTACTTTACACACACCTGCCAGTAGGAGTGCTTCTTATTGGGCTATGCATTTTTCAGACAGTGCTCCTTCCTTTTCTTCTTCTCAGAGCTCAGATTTTAGGAAGTGCAGTCCAGACACGTTAATCCTCTTTTCCACCCATGTGTGTCCTGACACTTGACTCTCCATAAAACTAAGGCACTCTTTGGGGAAGATAATGGCTAGCAAGCTAACCTAACACTGTGTCAGCCCCCGATGGCTAGCCTAGACCACAGTGTGGAAACCACAGCCCTAGAATCCAATCCTTGGTCCCCTTCCTGCGCAGACCTCTGGAGTTTGGGGCTAGGTTTTGCACCAGATGTGCTGCATGTAAACCCCAGCTCACCCGACCACTCTAGATGTCCATTTTCTCATCTGTAAAAGGAAGATGTTCGAAACACAGACCTTCTAGTGTTGTCGTGAAGGTTCATTTCCTAAATCTTGCAGGATACTAAGCAGAGTGGCCAAGGTAAATGATGTCACCACTGCTTTTCAGTGTTACTTATCATACCTTTGTCCTGTTCCTTCTTGGTGTGTGTGTTCTTGGGACAGGCTCACTTGTACATAGCTCCCAGAAGTACCTAATGTGAGTGCCTCGCTTGTTAATGCCTCCCAGACTTCTCTCCCAATCATAGGTCTGTCTGTCCTGTTTCTGTCTGGACCACCTCTCTTTGAGAGGCCAGACACATCTCAGATGTGGCAGATTCATAATGGCTCTCACTCATCTCCTGACTCCCCGAGGCTATTTCACCTCTATGTCCTATCCCTTAGATCAGTGATGGACCGGGAGCTTGAGTCATGAGCCCGACATTTTTCTTTAAACCCTATAACTTTTTAAGAGCACTCATAAACAGAATCAATCACTTGACTCTTCCTCTCCTAGATGTGTTCAAAGTCACTGCTGGTTCTGTGCCTTTTTGAAAAATTAGCTGTTTTGTCCATTTTGGATTTTGGCAATTATTTTGATTTTTTTTGTTTGTTTATTTTGTTGTTCGCTTGTTTGTTTTGAGACAGGTTTCTCTGTAGAGCCCTGGCTGTTCTGGAACTTGCTCTGTAGATCAGGCTGGCCTCAAACTCAGACATTTTACTGCCTCTGCCTCCCAAGTGCTGGAACTAAAGGCGTGTGTCATCACACTCCTCTCTAATTGTTGTTTTGTCAGCCTCCCTTACACTCTGTGTGTGAGGACAATACCGCACTCCCTTACCCTAGTTTTCATCTTCCTATCAAGTCATATCCCAATGCTACTTCCTATAGTAGCCTGTTGTAATTACCCTAAATCCAACTGAATAAATAGAGATCTCATCATGGCAGAGATGTCTCCATGGCTCCCCAACCTCTGTGACCCTCTAGCATCCTTATCCACCCCCGCAGTCCTTATGGCACAGCTTCCTCCAGCAATAGAACCAGTTCTTTGAAATGAGTTCGCTTGCACACTGAGCTTTTGCAAACATGGCCAGTGATTTTTAGCTATCCGACGGTAACCTGGGATGGCTGGAAATTGGCTATCCTTGCAAATGGTGAGATGTTTATGCTTTCACTGATAAAAACTTACATTTCCATGAGATTTTATTAAAACACCCTCAGAATTTATTGCCCATCTCTGCAGTCTCCCATATAACACATTCATAACTGAAAATGTTCTGGTTGGCTCATCTTCATCATTCCAAGCCCTGGTTACAGCTTGGCTAGGACCGGTGATGTCATCCTTGGGAGCTATCTACTGGATGCTGATGCTAGAGCTGTCTCCCCCGAAATGTATATGTTCAAATGTTCATCCCCAAATGATCCTAGGGAATAGGAACGTAGAGGGGCCTGACTAACTCACAACGGCTCTGCTCACATAGATGAGCTTAAATATTCTCATGATATAAGCCTAAAGGAATGTGTTCGTTTCCTTCTACCACAGGACATAGAAGCAATCATCTATGGTCTAGAAGGCAGGGCTTCCTGTCAAATCTGCTACTGTCTTCTTACCCGTTCTACCTTGTGGGTCTCAATGTAACGTATTTCTGTTATTCATAAGCTGTCTGGGTTTTTTGACAGCAGGGATAGACTAGGATGGCTTTCTGCTAAGTCCGTGATGACATCATATAATCCGCCCTTTTACTTGCTGTGTTATATTCTCCTCAGCCGTTCCCTCTACTCTGTTGTCACTGGGAGTGTGGCTGTTCAACCCAGAGGCTTGGTCCCATTCTATTTCCTTGTCCATGGCGCTCTAACCCCAACTCCGCTGCCTGTTGTTCTCTCTACTTGCTCTACCGTCCTGATACCTCTTTTTCTGGGTGCTAACAGTGCTTACTGATTTCTGCCTTGGGCAGACACCAACAGCATTCTCTTCTGCTCGGTCAGCTTGCTCACCCTTTCTATTGCTCCAGTCTTTGTTTCCCTATGTCTTCGCATCTTCCTTAACTGCTGAGCTTGACATTGTTCTGGTTGGCTTGTGGGTACTGAATGGCTATCTCATGCCCCTGCAGTCTGTAGGATGCCTTTCAAGTGCTTATCCATTGGGAGATTGTGGGTAGAGGTAAAGAAGAATTCCACAGGGCATCTGAGGACTGAACCTAATCCGCACGCTTCATCCTTCTGCTTGTTAGAAAATGCCAAGCCTAAAGTTTTGAGTGGGATGGGATGAAAAGTAACAAGTACAGCTGGAGTCTGAGTTTCCCAAAGATACCATGAATCTCTGAGGCTTACACATTCCTGAGTAAGTAAGTTACTTCCATGTTGCTGTCAATAAACACCATGACCAAGGCGGCTTACTTAAGGAAGAGTTTATTTGTACCTACAGTTTCAGAAAAACAGGAGTAGGTCATGGCAGGAAAGCATCATAGCAGGCAGGCCTGGGGCGGAAGAAGGAAGCAGAGGGATCACATTCCCAACCACAAGAAAGCAGAGGGAACAGATTGGAAGCAGGGACAGGATAGATGCTCTCAGAGCCAGTCCCCAAATACACGCTTCTTCCAGCAAGTCATCTGCACCTAACCCTCCTGAAACAACACTACCAGCTGGGGACGGAGAACTCAACTGCCTGAGCCTCTGAGAGGCTTTCCTCGTTCAAACCACTGCGCTGAGCAAACTCACTCTGTGCTCTTTTGGTTTCCCCTTAAAACAGGGTAAACAGAAACTTAGGCTTCTGCTTATCCCTGAATCTAAATCTGAGGGTAACGAAGAGATCCACTGTGTGGAATGTTAATTTTTATTACGAGTACTCACGATTTTAAAATATACGTAATTCACTCCGCTGAACGAAGCATGCGAACATGAAGAGATTTAAAAATCTAATAGGCTTCGTAAGCAACAGGCCTAACACAGAGGTTGCCCAAGGAAAGATCTTGAAATAGAGTTGTTTCTAGTAATGGAGATATTTCAGAAAAAAATGGGGAGAGTATAACACCCTTTCTATTGCTCAGTCTTTGTTTCCCTATGTCTTTGCATCTTCCTTAACTGCTCATCTAGACATTGTTCTGGTTGGTTTGAGGGCACTGAATGGCTATCTTATGCCCCTGCAATCTGTAGGATGCATTTCAAGTGATGTCTGCTAAGGTGCTTATTCATAGGGAGATTGTGGGGAGAGTTAAAGAATTCCACAGGACAATAAGCTGAGGCAAGACCGTGAGTTCAAGGCCAGCACGGGCTACATAGTAAGGCCCTGTTGAAAAAGAAAGACAGGGGGCTGGAGAGATGATGACTCGGTGCATAAAAGTGTTTACTGAGTACCTGGGCTCAGACCCTGGAAATCCTCATAAACTCAGCATGTAATATGAGCCTCTTAAATCCCAGCTCACCTTTGAAGAAAAGGAAGGCAGAGACAGAAGTCCCCAAAGCTCTGGGCCAGGTAGCTTGGCATATGTAGCACAAAACCAGCAAAGAGACTATATTCCAAAGAAAATGAAATTTAAGGCATGCAGTGGCAAGCAGGCGTCTTCCTTCATACCCCCCCCCCCACACACACACATCCACATACCCTGAAGAGGTTGAGTTGGGATGGTGGGTGGAGGTAACTTCAGGGACTCAACAGGCTGAAGGAAGGGTTGCTGTGGGGAACCACCCCTCCTTGGTGATTCTGGCACACCATCTCCCAGGCTCCAGCGCACCATCTCTGAGGCACCAGCTTGCCTTACACGGACCTGCCTGCTTCCCAGGCTTAGCAGCTGCACTTGGCCATTGTCCTGAATTCTCTATGTCCTTTAAGGATCCAGATTCTAAAAGACCCAGGAGCAAGAGTGTTATTAATCCACAATTTCATTGCATTGGGAAAGCAAGATTAATAAGTGATTATCTTAAGTTCATTTTCATTACCAACTTCAGGCATGACAACTTTGAAGCTAAATGAGGGTTTATTTTTTTATTAATAAAGATAAATCATAACATGAAAAATTTGGGTTGCCTACATCATGAGCTTCCCCTCCTTATATAATTAGACCACCTCCAGGACCAAAATAGAATGAGGGGGCCAGGGGTTCACGCGGCGTGCCTCTGACCTCTGAACATGCTCACTCCATGCATCTTTGAAGATGCAACAGCTGCCCTGGGGCCAGCAGGCCGTGAATAATGTC
The DNA here is from genome assembly GCF_000317375.1 of Microtus ochrogaster. Classification (NCBI taxonomy): domain Eukaryota; kingdom Metazoa; phylum Chordata; class Mammalia; order Rodentia; family Cricetidae; genus Microtus; species Microtus ochrogaster. The sequence continues at coordinate 1,159,947 of NW_004949186.1, forward strand.
CTCAGCCCTTGATGCATGAGTGGGACAGAGAGGAGTCAGAGCAGCCTCAGGATGGTGCTTTCTCAGCGAACCTGACAGACAGTGTTGTCTTCTCGGGTGGCTAGGCAGCTCAGCCAGCCCCGTCAGAGTTTATTACCAGTCTTTGAATCCCTTCCAACCATTTGATGTCCTTGAGGTTAAAATGCTGAAAATTGCAGGTAATATATCTAACATTTCGCCCAAAGCAACTTCTGGAATTTCTAATCCAGCAGAATTTAGGAAAAACATCGCTGGACACAAAGAATTGTCGCCATCATCATCATCTTCTTCTTCATCATCATCATCTTTTTCATCATTGGTCGATCGATTTTAAGAATTTCAATAATCCTCAGGAGGGCTTAGGAATCATGTGAAATGAAGTCAGAGGGCTATACTGAGACAGTCCCATCCTTCACTGCCATGAAAAAGTTGGCCTTACCTCTCACTGTCCACTACAGCAAGAGAACTGGACCTGCCTGCACTTGGGAGAGATGGCCCCCACCCCTCACCACAGGTGAGGATGAGCCTACCCTGAGGGCATGCATGTAAGGGAGCTGGCTCCACCACAGCACCCAAGGTGGGTGACCCAGTGGCTTGATCTGACCTGCCTGGCTAACACGCAGGCCCACAACTGGGCTTTGGTTCAAAATACCCTAGCATCTACCCTATCTAGGTCCTGATGGAGCTCATGAAGGGACTGGTCCTGTGGGACAATACTCACAAGGTCTCCAAGACACAGGATATCCCAGAAGAGCTCCAGTGAGGATCCAGTGAGGATGGGATACCAGACACCAGATGTCTTGAACCAGACCAATGAGTCGCTTCAATGAACCGTTGCCAGTCATGGTGATGGCACAAAGAGCTATAGTATATGACACATTGAAGCCTCCAGTACCACCAGGATGGATGCAGAGGTGATAGAGTGATGTGGGATTCCCCTCTGTATGTTATGAATACTATTGATTAATAAAGAAACTATCTTCAGCCTGCACAGAGCAGAATAGAGGTACCTGGGCAAAACCTAACTGAATGCTGGGAGAAAGGAAGTGGAGTCAAAGAGAAGCCATTGAGTTGCCTCCGAAGACAGACATGTTGAATTTTGCCAGTAGGCCATGAGTCTTGTGGTAAATATAAAATAATGGAAATGGATTAAATTAAGATGTAAAAGCTAACCAATAAGAAGTTAGAACTAATAGGCTAAGCAGTGATTTAATTAATAGTTTCTGTGTGGTTATTTCGGGAGTCTGAGTGGCTGGGAAATGAACAAGTGACCTCCTACTACAATGGAGAGCCAGGAGAGAAGGAGCAGAGACTTTTCTGTTTCAGGTGTGGTTTTTTTGCTCTGTTATGATTTATTGGTTGTGCTGTTGTTGCTTTTGTTTGCTTGCTTACTTTTTTGTTGTCTTTCATGGGGGGATGCAACAGGGACTACAGGGGGAACATGGGAGGACCAGGGAGTGAACAGAATTGGGATGCATGATGTGAAATCCCCCAAGACTCAATAAAGAAGTTTAAAAGAAGGAATTTCAATAATCATAAAATTGACTTATCACTTTTGTGACTAATAATTTTATTACCTAAAATAAATTATGAAAACGAATCAGTTTATTAGAGAGTATAACAAGTATATAGAGAGTATAAAAAGCAGTAGTATTAAGCCATCAGCCTAATGTACATTTTTATTATTATTATTTTAGCTTTTGGAGCCAGGCTCCTCTTTGGGGTATCCACTGCTTCTGTGGCGTATACTTGACAAGACATCACATGAGCCTTCTCCTGTACCCCTCTTATCGTGTTCCCCCACACCATGCTACCCTCGGCTCACAGCAGCTTGGAAATGATGCCGCATGGCCGAGTCTTAGAGAGCTTGACTTGTGGATTCAGGAAGTCAGTGTGATTTATGCTCCCACCGGGGGCGCGCTGTTCTGAAACAGACACATCTCTAGAATTCCGCATCTCAGCCTTCTACCGCTTCTTTGGAGGGTAGCAGCCGGTATTAGTGAGACAAACTAAAGCCAGAGAACTCCAACTAGAATATTGAGTCCTCTCCTTGAAAGCCTCAAAGGAGATGTCTTGGGAGCAGGAAAGAGCTCATGTCTACATTTCATTTTTGAGATGTGTTTACAAACATGATAAAGGAATGCCCAAACAAAAGGCACATATTGCTGATTGACATACACACACATGCACATATGTGTACATGCATCCAAACACTTGCATATGCACGCATGTTTTCACAGTCACATTCACATCTGCCTTATTCACACTGATGACCAAATATTTGAGAAATTAGCATCTAAAAGCCTTCCTCTGGCCTTCCTATGTCCCTTATGTCTATGTCTCTGGCCTCTGGCCTACATCCCTTACGCTCTTGTTACAGCCATCATTAACTTTCCAGATGCTCTGTCTTCTCTTTACTCCCTCCTTCTGCACCTGGCTCACTAGGTCCATCTGAAAGCTCCAGTGGCCTTTTACACACACACAAACACACACACACACACACACACACACACACACACCAAATGCCTCATGCATAAATGCCTGAATGCAAGCTTGACTTGATTTCATCCCTACTTCTTTGATGACAATGTTCAGTGAGTGACCTCTATTCAGTGATCACCTATCTGTTCCCTCCCATGAGAGCATCCGTCACAGCAGGATGAAAAACAAAATGGCAGTCTTCTCTTCCGTCCTTCCTTCTCCCAGTTTGTTCTCATTTATCGAATGAAACCCAGAATATAGGCAAATGAAAATCGGATGCGTGAATGAGGACAATGAATTCGTGTGCTCTTGATCTCGTCCTTACATGGATGGTTACCCTATCCATTCATCTCCTATACAGCCCTCACCCTGAAGTCTGAAGTTGAGGCTTGTGGGTGGAGGATTTGGTTGTTTCCTAAGCAACATGCAGCTACATGGCTGAGCCATCTGCATCCCACTTGGAAAGGGAGAAGTGACCTAAGTGGGCAGTTACTCTTTGCCTGGTGACTTTTGTTTCACTGTGTGGCTCATTTGATCAAGTCTAGACAACATTATTTCATGTGCTGTGCAGTCTCAGTTCCTGTAACAGAAACCCCTTTAATCATTAGTCTTTCTGGCAGAATTTGATAGGGGTCATATAAAATCCCTTTTCTCGCCCGCTAATGGCAATTTACAGACACTTACTATGAGCCATGAGCACTGCAAAAGACCAGCAACCCCCACCCCCCACCACGCCGTTATGATCCGGCCCCGTAATGCTGCAGCCCGGAACCCAGCCCGATACTCTCTCATCAGTGATGTGTGAGCCTTGTTTGTGGTTGGCTGGCTCATCAATTTTCATTTGGGAGTTGAAATGGACTCTGAGGCAGATATAGCATTAATTACGGGGAAATTGGTTGCAATATGCCTGAGGTAAAGCCGTTCTGATGGGAATCTGAGATGGAAAGAAAGCCAAATTATAAAAGGGTGATTTACTGGAGAAAGGAAATGTGTGCATTACCATCAACATTTAGCGAGGAAAGGGGAGCCAATAAACCAGAAAGATGGTGGCAATGACTGAAAAGAGAAAGATACCCAGGATCTCAAAAAAGATTTATTCTTATGCTGTGTGCATTCCATTTCCCCAGATGCAGATGGCATTTTCCAAGAGTGTGCTTCAATTAAAAGGCAAGTGAGCATTAATAATGGCTGGCAGGGCCCTTATTTCTTTCTAGATTGAAATATATTTCACTAAGAATGGACTAAGGAGTATCTAGGGACGCCAAAGTTAAAATTCATTTTGCCAGCTATAGTATCTGTTATTGTATCAATTTTCTTGTTATAATATCACGTTTTTCCCCTAAAGATTTCAACTTTTTCTTAGTTAATATCTCTTCCCCTCCCCCGAAGCGTGATGAGGCAAAGTACAGATGCAAAGTCATGGCAGAAATGACAACCCCCAACTTAGTATGAGAAGAGAAAGGACTAAAGAAGCTTAAGGTGGTTCACGTTTTTCAAAAGCCTCCCAGTTCTTCTTCATCAGGCATAACAGTGAGTTATCAAGAAAAAAAAAAATCATGTGTGCTGGTTGTGCCTGTAGTTGTGATGCTCTGGCAGCTGAGGCAGGAGGATGCTGATTTCAAAGCACCAATCTGGGCTAAATACTGAGTGTGTAAGGTCAGTCTGGGCTACACTTGGAGATCCTGAATTTAAAAAGGGGGTGATTGACAACACCCTCTTCCCACTATTACTGTAGTAAGAGTTCCAACGGGCTAAACAATACTCCCCAGGAAGGAAAAAGTGAGTGTTTTTTTATGTCGAAAACACAGAGCAGTGGGAGACAGTGGGAGCTAGCTGGGAGGGGAGCCAATCTTCACCCCATCCCATCCCAGCTTGGCAGCTGGGTAGCTTCAGCTTTGGTCTTCATGCCTCTGCTTTCCCATCAATGAAAGAGTGGTTTCATTTTCTCGAGAATGAAGTTTGATTTCTTCTTTAGAAGGACTGCTGGGGCTACAGAAAGTAGGTTCAATGGAAGCTTCCGGATCCTAGAGAGGGTGCAGAGTCCTGGGACTAGCTGTCAGGATGGGGTTCTGGGAGGGACCCAGTGGGTCTGGTTGGAATCAAGGACTCCTGGTACTAGAACTCTGCACACTGGCAGTCAGGAGGGTGGAGAATTATGAGGGTGCCTCTGTGTTTGCCTGTAGCCAGCCAATGCCTGACAACCGTTTGTGTAGCAGAAGCGGTTTTTATTGTATAAAAGGATTCTTTATGTGATGACAAGGAAATAGGAAAATACAGTACAGTACAGCCACTGTAGACCCAGAACCTATCACCTTCCTGGTGGTATTGCTTTTGTTTTTGCTTTGTTTCTCAAGACAAGGTTCCTCTGTGTAGCCTTGGCTGTCTTGGAACTTACCCTGTAGACCAGGCTGGCTTCTAACTCAGAGTTCCATTTGCCTCTGCCTCCTGAGTGCTGGGATTAAAGGTATGTGGCACCCCACCAGGTGGGGTGTGTGTGTGTGTGTGTGTGTGTGTGTGTGTGTGTGTGTGTGTGTGTATGACTTAGGATGGATTACACATCCATCCTAGATATATGAACCCTCAGAGCATATTAAATATGAGTGAGCACAGCTCTAGAACAATCCTTAAATCACCTTTTACTATGGGGAACTAATTACAACTAATACTCCCCAAAACTGTTAAGTACACATGTGGCCACAGAGCCTTCCCACTGATGGCTTTAAATGCGCAGCTTTGTTCACAGAAAGCTTACCTGCCGAGGTTGTCAAGAACACCATTTGGTCTTTCTCCTCTGCCACCCTTAGCACGTGGCATTCGTCACTTGGTTGTAAGAGGTCTGTATCTCACTAGTGAGGTCTTAGGGGCCTTAATTGACACTCCAGGTTGAAAGAAAGAAGGCAATCAAGGAGGAAGGCTATTATCAAAACCCAAACCAGACCAAAGCACAAACAATTTCTAGAAACTGTCCCTTCATGTTCCATTGGCTAGTACTCTGTCAGATGCTCATGCCCCTGGTGTGTACTGGCAGGTCTAGTGATTCTAGCTGGGAATATTGCCATACTGAGCTCAGTAGAGCCATTTATTAGCTAGAAAGGAGAAAGGAGGGATTGAAGGAAAGCAGCCAACAGTGCCTGACACATGGTTTCCCAATATCTGTATTGATATGTATCTGTGAGAGAAAATATACCTCTTGTGTAAAGTAAACCACATAAATGAAAAGTATGGATTTTGATATTAAAGTAGGGAAGGCAGGTCTGCTTGATCAAAGAGCTTATAAAATAACTCTCTTGGGTTCTGTATTTTTAAACATAATTTGATTTATATAATATTTTAAGATTGCAAACAATTTTATCTTAAGAAAATGTCTATTTTAAAGTTTTAGTTATTTAGCATTTGATTATAACTACACAAATACATGGTGCACCTTGTGACAATTTCTGCATATACATGATATGTCATGATCAGATTAGCATATCCTTCTTTGTAGACACTCAGCAGTTCTTGAGTGTGAACCTTCCATTCTTTGCTTTTAGTTTTCAGATGATATATATAGCTATACCTCCACCTCCATATATATACACATACATACATGTAGTAATAGGAGCGGCGGGGCTGCATCCCCAGCACCCCAGGCCGCCTGCTAGCTTATGCCCGAAATAACAACACACAAATTGTATTCATTTAAACACTGCTTGGCCCTTTAGCTCTAGCCCTTACTGGCTAATTCTG
>NW_004949186.1:1166843-1167784 GCF_000317375.1 Microtus ochrogaster
ATCAATTTGTCTGTTGATGCCCTCTTCCATTATTTACAAGTTTGACTATTGTAAATAGTGCTGCAGTAAGCATGAGACAGCAAGCATCTCTCCGTGTTAGACAGTGTCTCTTCACATAGCCCTAGCTGTTGCGGTACTTGCTATGTAAACCAGGTTGTCCTCAGACTCACAGGAACTGCCTGCCTCTGCTTCCTGGGTACAGGGATTAAAGCATATTCCACAAAGTCCTACCTGCAACTATCTATCGGTTTTCCTTTATTCCATGTCACAGAAGTTCTTAGGGGTCGTCTAAGCCAATTCCTTCATTCTAATATTAATTAATAGCTTGAGAACTATAGAAATGTGACTTAATTTTCTCCAGTATCTATTACTATCTAGTAGTAAACAGAACTGAGAGCCTTAGAATGATGAATGCTAGCTACAAGGTTATCGTTGCACTTTGTACTTGAGTCTTCCAATGTTTGATTAAATATGATACTAAATATGGGTTGTTTTTCTAACATCTTTGTTGTGCTATTTGTAGTGAGTATTTAAAAAATAAATATGCAAATAAAATTATATCAGATATAATCAGCTTTCATCTGAAAATAATCAAAAGAGAATATCTTGCAAGTTTGAAAGATACACTATAACTTAATAACTACATGGAGCATAGACTACGTATTCATCTTTTTAAGTAACTATATTGACAACAAAACAGTTATATATGGTTTCTTGAGGGTAGTCTATGTACTGCACATAAATTATATAATACAAAGGCTGGCATTAAATTTATTTTATGTACCCTGGTGTGAGGGTGACAGATTCCCTGGAACTGGAGTTACAGATAGTTGCGAACTGCCATATGGGTGCTGGGAGTTGAACTCAGGTCCTCTGGAAAAACAGCAGATGTTCTAAACCACTGAGCCATCTCTCAGCCCTAAAGGCTAGCATTTATAAAT